>NW_019385568.1:184219-186893 GCF_000671375.1 Centruroides sculpturatus
AGAAGAGTTCACAACGATGGAGTACAAGGCCTCGCTAAGCAACGTATATAGGCGAATAGGAGCTGCTACAAAGAAAAGAATAGTATACAAAAGGAGTCCCACTATTTATCAGTTGCTAAGGGCAGACAAAGATGCTGTGGACAAGAACACTATTCCAGGAGTCTACAGAATCCCGGTTACAGACACACGGAGGCAGAATATGATGTTCTACATCGGGGCTACCGGAAGATCCATCAAACAAAGGCTGTTAGAGCATCAGAGAAATATAAGAAAAGAACAGCCGTGCACAGCGCTGGCGACGTACGTCTTAGCCGACCCACAAGAGGTCAAAGCGGAGTGGGACCAAGCTAAATTGGTACAAATAGTACGCGACAAAAAGCACCTCAGATACGCCGAAGCCTGGCATATCTGCAAAACAAGCCGAAAAGGTTTAGCTATCAACTTCCGGGATGCAAGCAAAATATTGGCAGCATGGCGAACATGCATAGCATAGCGGCAACTCTCTTAACTCTTGTTTCTATGTGTACTTTATTGTATTTTAATGTGTTTACGGGCATTATTTTAACACTTTATTGTGTTTTAATGTATTTACTGGTATTATTTTAACTATTTATAGCCAATTGTAGAGATGGCGCTTATACGATAGAATATCTTTTTAAAAACGTTCCAAAAATAACGCTTGTATCGGTAACGCAAATTTTTAATTCGAAGTTCGATTTTTCAGTTTTTCTTGATAAAGGCCATTGAATATGGTCGAAAACGTTTGAATTTATCTATTAAATTACGGCTGCATATGTAAAGGTTTTTTTGAGTGTATTATTTACTCCAATGTATTTTATCGCAAAAATGATTTAATAATAATATTAATAAAGAAATGTACAAAGAAGAAGCTAATCATTTACATAAATCACGCGTATAATGCTTCTATAGTGTTAGGTATCTATTTTTACTTTTTTCATTCATCTAAATATATAAAATTACTTGTCCTGACTGACTGAGTCACTGATTGACTGATTCATCATCGCCCAGAGCAAACCGCTGAACCTAAACAAGTGAAATTTGGTACACAGTTAGGGTACGTCATGAAAACGCACGCTAAGAAGGGATATTTCAAAATTCCCCCAGGGGGAGGGGGGAGCATTAAGGCTTAACCGGAACAACGGCTTCTACTGTACTATTTTAGATGCGATTTTTTGTTTTTATCTGCGTTTTAGTAGGGTATGCCATGGGAATGCACACTAAGAAGCGATTTTTCGAAATTCTCCCGCAGAGGAGAGAGGGAGAGGTTTTAGTCTTCATCTAGTACAGGGGTGGCCAACCTTTTGCATACCATGCGCCAATTTTTTGATAGACGAGTTCACATGCGCAGTGGCGTACCGTGAGTGTTAGCAGCCCGGGGCGGAGAAAAATTTCGGCCACCCCTTATTTAGGTATTTCAATTTATAAGACGAAAGTTCAGATTTGCCACAGAACAAGCAATGAAAAATGCGGTTGTAGTGTAGCTACCCGTATAAAATAGTTCTATATGACATCAGTGGTGTACATGAACACGAATGCATCGTGTAACGTACAAGCAAAAAAAGAAAAAAAAAAGGTCAACAGGTCGATTGCACCGAATTGAGTAAGAAATACATTTGCCAAGACACACTGTAAAAAATTAATTTCGTATGTAATATTCATAATTGCAATGAAGCCAAATCTGGCAATGTTGCTCGGAACCGACTGAAGCGCCACTTGTAGTCGTCCAATGCGCCAAGTTTGGCGCATGCGCCACGTTTTGGCCACCCCTGATCTAGTACTTAGGTGTGTTAAATTGACAACATTTCAGACATTGTTATAAATATTTTTATATTTTTTGATTTTTTAACCAAATGTTGGAACCGTTTTAAATTTGAATTTGTTATTGCGTATTGGTTCGATTATAGAACGATTTGTAAACGTTCCAGAAAATTGATCAAATAGAAGATAGTTGGTTTGATTCTCGGCAATTCTCATCATTCTCGGCGGTAGGTGTTATATAACAATTACTATGGTTGTTAAAATACTGAATATAAATGGGGTTTGCTTGCAAAATCCGCGCGGGCAAAGCCGCTGGTAACAGCTAGTCTACCACATACTTTTACAAAAGTTAGACAGGTTCCGTATTAAAAGTACTAATGGGATTCGTATTTCGCGCATCGCCGTGTCGAAACCAAACTTTAAAAAATGTGAGCATCGCGCGGATTAATACGTACCCCTAAAGCCTGGTACCCACATGCGGCAACGGACGACGGAAACGGTCGACGGAACGGCAAAATGACGTCACTTTTGCCGTCGACGTCGACGGAATACGAAGTTGAAAATTTTCAACTTTTGCCGCGACGGAAAGCGGCACGGTAAAAATTAGACCAATAGGAAGACTGTTTAGCAATGTCGTCATAAAGATCACGTGGGACGATAGCATTCGAACTATGGCGGTCGGCAAGCTAAAAAGCTTTATTTGTACACTAATACGCTAATATATTTCATTTATACTCTATATTACTATCCGATTTAAATATTAATGTCAAATAGACTTACTTACTGCGTAAAGTATTGGGAATGGAGTAAGCGTAATTCGGCGACGAAAGTATTCGATATTCCTAACTTTCGACGATTTAGAATATTTTTCCTATCCAAATTATTCGTTTTTGAG
>NW_019385568.1:192036-217006 GCF_000671375.1 Centruroides sculpturatus
AATAAAAAGAAATTGTACTCACTTGTCAGATGACATTATTCTGGGATTTTAAATTAAATTAATATAGCTAAATGATTGAACTGATTCGGACGTAAGTTTACTTTCTGATAATCTAAATCGTCACAGACGAGATAGTAAAAAACGATGGATGAAAGAATAAGATACAAAAACTCTAATTACACAGAAGAAAATAAAGTATGGAATCATTAGTAAACAAATAAGAATAATGTGCATACAGGCAAAGGAAAGAAGTTGAATTAATCATGTCTGGAAATGGAGCACTACGCAAATGGGAACGACTTAAGAAGAGTATACGAAAAGCTAAACTTAATCTCAGGGAAAAAATGAAATGCAGAATTGGAACTCTGAAATTCTCTGGCTGGGACTCAGAATTGGGAATGGAAATATTTAATTGCAGAAAGATGAACAAATGCTACAATGAGGAATGATCTCTACGGAAATGAGGAGAGTTTAAACCTAGAAAGAATGGAGGCGAAAGAAGAGAGTACAACATTTCTTAAGGATGAGATTTATGCTGCATTGAAAAAACTGAGGGACAAAAAGACACCAGAAATATATAAAATACAAGCAGAACTCCTTAAGGTTATGGGAAAGATGGAACAAGAATCCTAACTAACTTTTAAACAAGGTTTTAGAGGCAGATATTTCGGATGATTTCACAAAATTTATCTTCATCCTGTTTTTATAACTGCGGGTACCTTATATTGTGATAAACGCAGAACTAGTGGCTTGATAAGCCATGCCTCAAAGGTTTTAGTTAGTATCATACAGCGAAGAATAGAAAACTACATAAATGGAGGCCGTTACAATGATACGACTGTTAGGAGAAAGAATAATTGATCATAATAGAGAGATATTTGTATGTTTGTTGATTTCGAGAAGGCCTTTATAGTGTTAATCAAACGCTGGTATTTGAGACTCTGCAAAAAATAAGTATTGATAAAAAATTACTGAGAATAATAAATTTTCACAAATTGTCATTTTATCAACACTAAAGAAACTCAGGACCTTTCCTCGTTTAGAGTTTAGAGTCTACAGCAGTGATTACCAAACTTTTTGATCCACCGCCCCCTTTGTTCCATAAAGATACACCCCCTAACCCATTTTCTCTTGTGTGAGAAAGGATTGGAAATATTCTTAGGAAAACTTTTCTATGAATCTCACACTTTGTGCCCTTACCGTACATTGTTCTTAACATCTGGAAACCATTAAACGCAATGTTTCCTCTTATCAGTATAACAGAGGAATGGGAACGGCTTTCAGTGACCCCAATTTTGCCTTTGGTCACCGTTCAATACCTTGCCTCCAGCGCCTCCTAGATTTACTCATCGCCCACAAAGGGACGTTATTGCCCACTTTGAAAAACGCTTCCTACAAACGTACATGTCCGATTCTGTAGTACCAACATAACTAAGGATGTGTATTGAAATTATTCGTCTGACAGACAGTCACTAACTAGGTTAACGATATTTCCTCTTTGTGCAAATTTTCCGAACATTAAGAGGATAGTAAAAATAAGATAATTCTCACTATTCTCTCTCAAACAAAAAAGCAGAACTTTTTATATTCACCCACAGAATTACAAAGATGAATAAAATTAGATATTTTTGTTCACTTTTTCCTCGCCAATGGCGAAGTAGATGCAACCATTGTACAGTAGTTCGCGTCTAAAATACAGACGACTGCCAACAGTTTTCTCGATTTATCTTACATGTCTAAGACGTAAATCGGTGGCAATTTGCCACAAACGTACCGCAGGAGGCAGTACGAAGATCTTCCCGTAGAAGATCTCGCATGTGTTGCAGTAACTTATTCGATCACTTCAATCATAACGATAAAATGGCGGTAGACGCCATTTTCGACTACTGGCACGTGGCCTACCTACTGTAGTAGCTGGTTTATATTTACGGCTGGCAGATGGCGCGTTTCAATTGTAGGGTAATTTCCGCATGTGAGTACACGGGACACGGAAAGACGACGGAACGGCAACTGTTTCCTTCGACGATTTCCGTCGTTCATTGCCGCATGTGAGTACCAGACTTAACTCTCTGGAACGGATATGTGCGCCACATCCTACAACTATACGATTTATATTTTAGAAATAATTAACTTATCATTCAAAACTTTAGAATTTCGAAAAACCCAAATAAGCTAATACACTACGGACAACCGTTTAACAAGCGAAACGGGTTTCCCCTGGCTACGGATGTCTGCCTCGTGCGGTTCGGCCACAATCCGCTAAAGTTCGCCTTTATTATCGGTTTGAAATGGACGGGTTCCATAATACCACCTTCTCCCTATATAGTTTTATTCACCATAAATGTGATTCACAAAATAAAATAAAACATTTTTGGAATACCATTTAGTTTTATTCGTATTCTTGGAATTCATTCATAATTTCTTAAAAATAGCTACTTTAAAATGCCTTTTTAAAGTGACATTCGTTTTCTTCGTTATTTTCAGATATGATTGCAGAAATGAAATCTGCAAATATACCGTCACTCTCGCGACTCTGTCGCCGCTGCAGGGTCGTCGTAACCGGCCGAATAGCGGTTAAAGTGTTCGTTACACCGGTGTCTAGATCACCGGTAGCGTCCATCTGCCTGCTTCTCTTTTCTCTTTGTCGCACGCTGTTACCAGTTAGTGGTGCCACTGATCCGACAGTGTCACCTGAGGATGGAGAGGCGGTAGCGGTACCGTCGTCGAATGTATTGCGACTGTCGGTCCTCACTGTCAACGAACGAGATGTCCCGTCTCCCGATGCACACCGAGCATCTTGTTCGTTATCCGAAACATCAGAGTGATGTGTCTACATCCCGAGATTCGAGCTTCGCTTCGTTATTAAAAGAGAAAGGACAATGCCTAAGTTAAATATAAACGCATGGATAAAAAAATTCGTTGGACATTTTCGCGATAAAATGGCTCCTTAAATGCGTAAAAATGCAAAAATTGTTTTGTTGGCTCGCGTAAAAATTTTATTTGAAAACAGTAGAGGAGAAGGTTGTATTATGGAACCCCAATTACATTATAGTGAATTGTAAACAAGGTATCATAACTAAACCCACATTTTTTGTGCAAAATGTACTGGTAACTAGTA
The DNA here is from genome assembly GCF_000671375.1 of Centruroides sculpturatus. NCBI lineage: Eukaryota > Metazoa > Arthropoda > Arachnida > Scorpiones > Buthidae > Centruroides > Centruroides sculpturatus. Next base: position 195,155 of record NW_019385568.1, read on the forward strand.
ATCTAAATGTTCCTAATTGGATTTTTCGCTAGCGTAATTATAAGTATGGTTTTTGAAGGCTTTTGTACAAAAAGTCCGAAAGTAGGCTTAGAGAAAATCGGGTGGTAATATGGAACCTTACTGTATATTTTCAAAAAAATGCTTTAATGTAGCCAAAAACAAATAGGAAAGGACAAAAAATGTTAAATAATTACGAAATTATTTATTCCAATGTATTTTATCGCAAAAATGCTTTTATAATAGAAAAATATGACCTCCATCGACAATATATATTCCAGCAGCTTTTTTTCGATATTCTCGGGAAGAATTGACTTTCTACTTAGTGTCTTTTTCACAAATTGCTCCGGAGGAATGTGTGCTTGCGAATAGAAAGTTCGAAGGAGTCGAGTTCCATATTACTGTAAAAGCACCAATGGGGTCCGTATTTCACGCATCGCCATCTCGAATTAACTTATGTCTGTCAAGATTAAATTTTAAAAAACGTGAACATCACACAGATTAATATGTACCCCTAAGTCTCTGGAACGGAATACATCCACCAGTGAACCTACAACTACTCGATTTATATTTTAAAAATAATTAAATTCACTTAGCATTCAAAACTTGCGAATTTTGAAAAAAACAAATTCGCTGATTAAATGCGAACAACCGTTTAACTGAAGTAAAACGGGTTTTTCCCTTGCTATGGATGTCTGCCTAGTTCAGTTTAGCCACTTCCGCTGCAGTTCGCCTTTATTATCAGTTCGAAATGTGGTGGTTCCATAATACCCGCAGTGTTCCATAATACCACCTTCTCCTCTAGTGTTTTCAAATAAAATTAGTGCGCCGAATAAGAATGGCTTTGATAATTTAGCTGGCGAAAGACCCGAAAAATCGTCGATTCTTTCGTATTTGAAGCGATTTGGAAATCGAAGCGGAATAGAATTTAACGTTAGTAAATAATATGAAATAAATATTGAAAATTATAACGAGATAGTTATGGTTTATATATATTATATTTAAATAAATAGATGTTATATGTTTTTATCGAAGCTAGAATTGGCATTTAGAGGGCGTATGGAATATATTGGATCTAATAACGGAGGTAATTATATTGGACTTGTTTATTTATTAAGTACTGTACGTCAGATAAATAATGTTAAAAATACATTTAAAGAAAGAATTAACTGATTGCCCCTGGAAGTCGGCTTCTTATAGAAACACGGCTTTCCTATCGTCAAATGTCACGGCACGCCACTGGTACATACAAAGAGAAAGTTCGTATCCTCTCAAAGACTTGCACTCCTTTTATTGACGAAAGCCTTCCGTACCGTAAGTAATAATAGTCTCCGAGTAATTGCGCGTAAGTTACCTATTGATATAGAAATTTTGCTTATGAAGAAAATACAACAACTTAAATGGGGAGGTTCAATCGAGGCAGGATCAATAACACCCGATGAATGTCAACAACCGTATCCTTTTTGTAACACTATATCCCCAGATATTCCCACTTTGAATATACTTGACCACTATTCAAATTCGGATATCACTGTATTTACAGATGGTTCTAAAATTGATGGTAAAGTAGGAAGTAGCTTTGTGGTTTTCGCAGACGATTAGAGATACACAATCGTCTCCATACGAACTGTACTGTTTTCCAATCAGAACTTCTGACGATTCAAAAGGCCATTGATTGGGTTAGTGATAATTTACCACATTATGATATTCAAATGTACACAGATTCACTCTCTGCCCTTAACATTATCCGTAGCACTAAGCTTCGTCCTTTGGCAGTGGAAATAAGGAATTCGATCAGAAACTCAACATGTAATATCAGTATTTCTTGGGTTAGATTCCATCGGGGACTCACAGGCTGACTCTCTTGCAAAGGCTGCAGCACTAAACTCCGCCATTCCTTTTTCCTACGATAAAATCAGTCATATCACCTTGCGACGCTTACTATGGGAGGAAGCTATTCTTCTTCTTCTTCTTCAATTCTTTATTAGGCACCTTGCAGGTGTATTCCCAGTACCGTATTATACATAGCTGAGAAATATATATACAATTTTTTTATATGAAAGTATAATTTACAGATGAAAAACCGCTTGACAAATTGTAGGGAGACAAAAGTGAAGAAATTGTACAATATCAGTATGAATTTTACAAATCGATATCGTGGTAATGAATAGAAATGGTTATACAGGTGTTGGGTGTACCAAAATAGATATAAACTTACAACTTGTCACGCAGGTTATTAAAGAGAAAGTACATAAGATAAAATAGAGGTGAACGAAAATTAACTAAAACTAACTTAAAACTAAACTTATGCTATATAACAATAAACTGAGCGTGTTGTATTCTAATCGTAATACAGAGTGTTATGAACTCTTATGAGGCCGAGTGTCCACAGCACAGTTTTTCTAGTTTGGTGGTAAGTTTTGTCGATGTTGAAGCCGTGTATAGTTCATGACAGATGTTTAGATAACACAGACTGTCGACCAGCAAAAGTTTATGGAGCCAGGTCGCAAGTTGAACAGTGCTTGGGAGGAAACTATTAGGGGCAGTCAAATGAAAACGAGACAGACTATATAACAAGTGTGAGGTTTGCCGATTGGGAAGAAAGTGTCTCGACAGTCGAGCGGTCAGCACTGTCGTGTGGGAAGTGAAAAAAATTTACTGAGACAGGTTCTCCATCGTATACAGTTTAATAAATATAAAAATTTTTCTTACAACAAATCCTTAAAACGGCGTAAGACCTATCCAAAGTTCAGCAACAAGTTCGTAACACTAAAAGTTCAACTGTTCTGACGATAGTTTTTCGTCCGGCGATGGAGGCGTGAAGACGTCGACTCCGGGCTGCACAACACTATTTGAACCGAGGTCTTCTATCTACAAAGCAGACTTTAGCAATCTTGATGGCACGGGAGGGTGGAGACAAATCCTCCGAATATCTGACAAGTTCTCGTGGGAGAATGTCCGGATGACAAGAATCCTGGAGAGGAGCACTGCGAACCAAGAACGTCACATCCCTTTTTTGCGCGGTTTTTATAAGCTTTTTCTGGGTCTCAGATCGAACATTCCGATAGGTCGATGCCGATCTACTCCCGCTCTCTAATTGGTCCCCCTCCTCGTTACGAATTGTAACGAGATCGGTGCCCAGATCGCGGGGTGAATCAACTTCGATTGACAATTTGATTCCTATCGAAGACGTTCGATCTAAGTACTGTACTCAAATTCATCCATTGTTTTAACCTGAGTAGTTCGACTTTTTCAGAAATTTTTACAGATATGTCCTTATATGGACATAAAATATACATTTTGCGTTTGACGGTTTCTTTTTACAATAAGATTAATAATTATAAAATTTTTTTCATACGAAATTAAAACATTTTCTGTACACGAATTTCGANGATGACAAGAATCCTGGAGAGGAGCACTGCGAACCAAAGGCCAAGAACTATGAACCAAGAACGTCACATCCTATTTTTGCGCGATTTTTATAAGTTTTACTGGGTCCCAGATCGAACATTCCGATAGGTTGATGTTGACTTTCCCCCGTTCTCCAATTGGTCCCCCTACTCATTACAAATCGAATCATAACGGGATCGGAGTCCAGATCGCGGGGTGAGTCATCTCCGATTGACAATTTGATTCCTATCGAAGACGTTCGATCTAAGTACTCAAATTCATCCATTGTTTTAACCTGAGTAGTTTGACTTACTTAGAAATTTTCACAGATATGTCCTTATATGGACATAAAATATTCATTTTGCGTTTGACGGTTTCCTTTTACAATAAGATTAATAATTATAAAATTTTTTTCATACGAAATTAAAACATTTTCTGTACACGAATTTCGACCTACTTCCGGAGCTTCACGCAAGTGTGGTACGGAAGTTGGTAATGCAGGTAGGTGTGTATATAGAAGTGCCCTCTATTGGGAATCAGGGAGGAACAGCGTGAACGTTCACCGCTGTGCCATTTGTCCGTTAAACGTGCTCGAAATGAGGTCGGCGAGTCGTGTGTGCCTCCAACATCACTATGGAGGTCCGCTGCTCGTTGACTTTCTGGAACACGGCGCCACAATTAATGAACATCGGTACTGTACATAGAAGCTTTGCAAAAATTGAAGCTATCAAATCCAAACACCCAGGAATGTTGACAGACAGCATCATTTTGGTGCAGGATAATACCCACCCACATGTTACCATGATTGTTTTGACTACGCTGCAGAAGTTTCACTGGGAACTTTTGCAGCATAGTCCATACACATCCTCCATACAGTCCCGATTTCTGCCCATGCGATTTCCATATTTTTGGAGCCCCGAAGAAAGACATTCGTGGCCATCAATTTGCTTCGGACGAAAAAGTGCACGCCTGGGTACAATTATGGTTTCGTAGGCATCCGCAAACATTTTTCTACGAAGGCATTGACCGTCTTGTCTCACAGTGGGATAAATGTATCAACAGTTATGGCAATTACTTTTGAAATAATAAACAGTTTACTTACTTTTTTCCCATCTGTCTCGTTTTCATTAGACTGACCCTAATATTAACCATTGGCGACATCGTTGGAATGATAGTAACCGAAGTATCACGTTTCAATTTGTCCCCGACTTATAAACCTTCTTTAAAATAAAATGGTTTACTCCCGATTACTACACAACTCAATTATTTACAAATCACGGAAAATTTGCTACGTACAGTACCTTGCCAGATTTTTAAACAGAACATTAGATCAGTGCCCAACCCGTATGATTGCGGATGGATCTCAACACTACATTTTGATTGTGTGATGACCGAAATAGAAAGAACTGAACTGCGGCTACTCTTGCAGGAATTGATCATAGCTTGGCCGTGCCACCTCTCAAACATCTGGACCAACCGAAAGATATTCTCTGCCTTTAAAAGACTTGCAAAAAAGATCAATCGGATCACAAGCCAACTGATCTACCGCTAACACTGACTTTGACTTAAAGACTGTCTACTTATCGTGTTAGCTTTGTAATTACTATTTTACACGCGCAATTTATTGTCGTGCGAATACGTTGTTTTTTCTTGTTATACTGTTATTAATTTTATTTAATTATAAGTTTTGCGCATTTTATCCACAATTACGAGGTTCTGTATGGAATCTACATTGCATTTACTGCTGTTTATTAACATTATTCTGTATTCGTTTTTTCCTGTGGAATAGATGTCATGCGAGTATTTAAGCCGGGACTCCACATTACCGGAATCCGCGACGTAATCGTAAAACTGAAAGCCAAATTGACGAAACTTTCAGTTTTGTAAAGTCCAGTTGGACAGAAACAAGACCGAAAGCGGAGTTAAAACTTATTTAACTTTTCCGTTTTTGTTCGGCGCTTCTGTCGTAATGCAACCAATAAAAACGCGAGGATTTGTGACGCGTAGTCGCGCGTTGTTTGATTGTCGTAATGGCGGAAAGTGTAGCGAAAACGACGAGGAAACAAATAGATTTGGAATTCTTCATCGAAGAAGTTAGAAAATAGACATGTCTGTACGACAAAAAATGTAAATAATTCAAAGATTATTAATATTTCATTGTTAATAAATGCGGAGAAAGCGTGGCAAAATCCGTAGCATCGTCCGTGTTTGACTCTACGACAATTACAGAACTGATCAACAGATGGCGCATTTCTAGTGGTGTCGACTTAAAACGAAAACGCTATATGTTTCAGTTGTGTTTCTGAGTTTCTGTTTTCAGGTAATGTGCTTCCAACGACATATAAATGTCGTCAGTGTCGTTTTCGCACTTGTTTCGCTGGCTGTTTTCAGTGTTTTTATCAAACATTAAGATGGATATTAATCGCCAAGGTATGTATTTTAATATGTATATTTTATTAATAATAGTCAATGGTAAACTTTTATAGGAAGTACAGTAATGGCAAACCCAAGAGATTTTTTACTTTATCTTAAATAAGTAGAACTTTACAACTTTTGCATTTTTTTCTACGTCTTTGCACATTTTAAAAGTTTTCGAAAGTTTCCTAATTATGTCTAACAGATATTTGGAAACGTGCGGATTTTTGCGGATAACAGATATGTTTGCGGAAACGTGCGGATTTTGATGTAGACTGTAACAATTGACCGGTAGTTAGCGGGAGAGAACTTTTGAAAAACTAAGAGAAAAAGATCAAACGATTACAAAATATTGTCCAAGGAAAGTTTAATTTAACCAATTTAATCGAGTGATGGAAAACGAGTTTTTTCTTTTTCCGAGTCAAAGTTGGAAGAGACGTAATCGATAATTATGGTCAATGATGTCAACTTGGCACAATTTCGAAAACGACCGCGAGCAAAAATGAGAAAACTCCAATGATATTACTTATGCCGCCGAGGTAAAACTTAGATTATCTGGAAAAATCATATAACACAATACATGTTCTGGCTTTAACTCCTTCATTTTTTCTACAAGATAAATGTAATTTGAAATATTACCGACGTTTACCAGTGGAAGACAAAGTCCGTACAAACAAAGCATTTTTATTTTACTGGCCTACGTACTTAAGTCCCGCTAGAATCGTCTGTCGACCGGAAAACCCGTAAAATCCCTACGCATTACCGGAGTCCGCGGGTTTTGGGCGATTTCGCGCTCGTCCTTCGGGAGGCATCCGTCGTCGGCGACCTCTGGCGGTCGTCTTCCGCCTCGGCCGATTTCTCCGGTGGCGTTGGCACGGTTACCGCCGTCCCGCGTGGCCACCGCCGATCCGAGTGCTCCGCCCTACCGAAAGCCGGATCCGTTCTCGGGTGAGTATGCGTCTCGGCCGTTAATAAACTCCGTTCCGCGGTTTTCGTCCGAGAAAAACAAAGGCCCCGTCGCCCGCAATTACCGGACCGGACAGAAACGCGCTTCCGCCGCGGGACGGGCGGCGGCCGCCGAGACGACAAAAAACGGCGCGCCTTCCGCGCCCGGCAAAAGTCTGTTACGGACATTTGCCGGCGGCGGTCGGCTACTGAAGGAAAAGCGAGGAATAACGTCTGTCTCGCTTTTCCTTTGCTAGGCGAGCCGGCGGTTGCAGTTTTCTTCCCGTCCACCTGCGCGTTTTAAAGACCCGGCCAAACGTTATCTTTCGACCTTCCGTGCCGAATAAATCGATCCGTTTTAAATTTGCGGTCGTTCGCATTAAATCGCAATTCCCGTTTTTACTGTATCGGCGTAGAAAATTTCTCACGTGTTACCAACAACTGCAGCTCTTCCTATAGGAAACTGTCTTGCTGCCCAATTTTCTTACCGCCTTACGTATCTTGTTTCGGGGGTCCGGGCACGGGGGAGGTAAACCTCTAAAAACGTTGCGTAATTTACGGACGCTCCCTCCTTTGCCTTCTCTTTACTCTTTCCGCACCCCCGGGCGCGGGGAATGGGTTTTAAAAATCTGCCGGTTTTTTCTTTGTATGGGTCCTTCGAGTCTCTCGCATTCAAAAATGAAAATGGAATCGAAAAAAATAATGTTTCCTTATTTAATAAATTTGCACTTTATTATTTGTATCGATAAATGTAATATTTTGAAAAACGTATTTATAATGTACTCGATAACTGTGCGTTGTGTGTCGTTTTCCACGCCTTGCCGGTTTGCGTACTTTAAATGTTTTGCCTGCGTCGGTATTTCTCGGTTCGTGCCGGGGCTCGGGTTGCGAAAGACTCGGTTTTTCCGGGGTCGCTCGGGCGTGCCCTGCCGCGCTTTTCTGTCGTTTTGGACTCGTTTTCTTCCATTTTTACTTTATATCTTGCGGTCTCTTTGGTGGTCTCGTCCGGTGCCGACGTCCTCGTCCGACTCTTTTGCTGAAGAATGCTTTTTGTTTCGTTATTTGGGTCGTCGGGCGAGCGAAACGCCCGACGACCCAAATAACGATATGTTCTATGTCTGTCGAATGGGAAAACTCTCTAAGTGGCAGTTTTCTGAGGTGTATAGACGTACCGTATTTTCCGACCGTTTCGTCTACTTTATCTACTCCCTTTTAAATTATTATGTTATGTAATTATTTGTGGAAGCTTGCGCTTGCCGGAATCGTTATAGAGATTGTTCCAGAAATGCATTGTGGATGGCAGTGGCACCCGTTTGTTTTTCCCCAGAAAAACAAACGGGTGCCACTCCCCACCTTGTAAACTCTGTAAACACCTTGTAAACACTTGCATAATATTTTCTTCATAAACAATTTCTTGCATAATATTTTTGGTACATCAAGAAGGGACTAAATCCAGAATAATTAAAAATGCATCTGTTGTTACGAATCACAAGAGTCATTGAATAATTATAATGTTGAAATACCAGAAAGATCAATACATCTGTGCAAGAAGCTGTGAGTAACCGATCATTATTTGATGGTGAAAAATTTCAAAGTGCTTTTGCAAACCCACAAAAAGTCGGTGTCACGCTAATAGATGCGCAAGCTTTGTGTTAATATATGTTCCTTCTAGTTTATAGATTATTTTTGTATTTGGCAGAGGAAGAAGAATGCATCGACAACATTAGTGATATGAATAAAATTACTTGTGTTTATACTGCTTTTTGTGAGCATTGTTGGTCTCTATTGTTAGTGAAAAATTGAAAATTGGGAGAATAATGCAAATAAAATGCAAAAAGCCATGTGGTATTTTGTCAGATTTTCTGTCAATAGTTATCCTCTGTTGTCTTGTAGTTTTTATTTTTGTGTAATGGAAGTACTTTTTTTCGGGCCCAGTGGATACTGAGAAGGTTACTTTGAGTCTGTCTTAGGTTCAGCTGGGCGCACTATGAGAGGCAGTGTGGTATAATTAATTGTGGAAACATTGTTTTAAAATTGTTTTATAACCCACAAAACATTTCACTAAGTGCTTTACTATTCATTAACATGTCCAACTAAAAATTGTTACTCACCCGAGGTTTTGCTAAAGTTTGATATTCTTATTAGATCTGATGAGTTTTCCTTTAGAATGGCAACTCTCTTAGGAAGTGTTCTGGCCACTTGTCAAAAAACTGCCAGATTTTGCCTTGTCTGGTGTGATGGTGGTCATAATGCAGCAAAAGGAAGACTGATTTGTGGATTGGGCCATACTGTCCTTTTTGTAAATAAAACATACGGAATGTGTTCCTTTCTTGTCGATGGAGAGAGGCCAGGTCCCTCCGGAATCTCTCGGAGAACTGTACTTCTCCCACGGTATGACCTTCCACATGTTGTGTCTGTTGATTGTCTTTCCATGGATGACAGCATGGCAGTGTTCAGTGGAGGTTGCATAGAACTCAGAAACGTTGACCAATCAACCGTGTGGCCTCTCTGTCACCTAGGTGACAAATGCAGTGTGCATTGGCAACTCTTGTGTATGCCTGCTGCCCAAAGTTGGTGCCAAATGAAATGAGAGACAGAGAGATGTTAAATTTGTTAGAAATAAAAGATGGAGGAACAGAGTTGAAGAAGAGCCCGCTTCAAAAATTATTATAAAATGTGTAGTCATTATATTTACATTTAAAAGAAATTTTGATGCTTTAATTTTGAGGGCAAATATAGTAGACTTCTGGTCCATCTCTTCATTGTCCAGCACATTCCTTGAGTGATTACCTGCACACTTCCATTTCCACAAAAATGTTAATTAACTCTTATAATACTCTGGCACTCTGGTATTTGCTGTTCTGTTTTTTTTTGATGCTCACATGTAATCCAGTATCGGCTTGAGATAGATAGTTTTTTCCTAATGATAAACTTTGATTTCCAGAAAAAGTGATTTCATTTCTTAATGCAGTAGTTGACAATAACGTGTCCGCATTTACTGAATTTCCTCATATTTCGTCATTTAAATTTTGTAGGAATGCTATTGGTCAGTATAGATGTAATTATAAGTCATCAAAATATAAAAATTGTATTACAGTTAATTGGAGAAATATTTATGAAAAAGTTATGAATCAATTACTATTAATTATTTTTTTATAATGAATGAGTTTACAAGAGAGAGAAGACTCTTTTTTCTTTTTCTTCATTTGGTTTTAAGGCATGTTTGAAACTGTAAGAGTACTGTTTTTTTTTTAATCAAATTTATGGTGCAAGTGAGGACCATTAAACACATTGTTAAATTCTAATCATACATTTCAAATAAAATCATATTTTATTTTCAATAATAATACTAATTTTATCTGTTTCAAAAAAGAGTCATTTTTATAAGATATAAGAACTCAGTTTTATTGATTTATTTTTCAAATTTTCTTAGAATCCTTAGATGTAATTAATAGAAATACTATAATTCCACACAAATGTGAGAAAATTTGCTTTGTGGATTAATTTACCTGTTTTTGCATTTTTTGAAATATATTTCCTGCTTCGATCACATGAGCATACCTTGCATACCTGTAAGAGAATAAATATTATATGCACAAGCTTCTTTTTCGTTTTATGAAATGTGGTTCTGTTGTGTTGATATAAATTAAGATGTAAATTTACTGATACAGTAACTATTTGGTGATGTCTCTGTGGTATTTGTGGAATATACGAGGGCTATTTTTTAAATAAGGTCTATTTGTGAATCGGAGTGAGAATGATGCGCAATTGCAGCAGTGTGTGCGAGCATCTGCTTTCGACACGCTTTGCGCGTGTTTAGATGCCATTTGCAGCCGTATCGTCTGTCCGTGTGCCGAACTGTAGAAGTTTATAATGTTCAAGAAAATTGAGTCTCCTGCCGACTGTAAGATACAATCTGTTATTCAATTTCGGCACGAAAGATCGTGGTAACTGTCTTTTGGGACAGGAAAGGGACTTTGTTAGTGGATTTTATGCCAAGAGGCACAAAACTCAATTTTGATGCTTATTGTGTGACCTTAGAAAACTTTGCTGTGCCATACAAGACAACCGGCGTGGCCTAATGTCTTCCGATAGCAGGCGGCAGATTTCTTTGAAGTTGGAATTTTAATAATTTTTGAGTGGTATGACGAATGTTTGAACAAAAATGGAAATTATGTAAAAAAGTAGTTAAAAGTATGTAGAATATGGGAAAAAATATATTTTAATTTTTCTTCTTATTAAAAAACTGACCTTATTTAAAAAATAGCTCTCGTAGTATCATTTTGCCACATCTATAAGACTGTGTTCTGTATTTGCATGGAAATTCAATCTTTATTTTCCAGTAAAAGTTTTAGAAGGACAGGAACTATTTGACAGGAAGTTCAAAATTGTTTTCTTATTAATATGACTAACGGTGTTTAACACAACTTGATGAAAATTAAATTTGAAAACTCAGATGCCAGAAAACACTGTTGAGAAATTGCTAAAGAAGTTAGATCTTGCATTGCTGTGAGAAATGATTTTAAAGCTGATGAAAACTATGGAATAATAAGATCTGACAGACCAGAGAATTTATTTTTGAAAGATTGGACAAATCTTTAATTAACTGTGACTAATAACTACTAATGACTGCAAGCTGAGGAGAGAAGTGACCAGAATTGCTTTTTCTTTGGCTTTGTGGTGTTCTATTTGGAGAATTTCGAAATCAACAAATTTGGTGTTCTCCCAGAAAATTGAAAATGGCCTCGGCTCATGGAAGCTCTGATCTGCTAGAAAAACGTGGACCAAGGATACGGTCCCAAAAAATAGATTTAATTTGAATAGCTTTTTTGACCAAAAAACAGAATATAAGTGAACATGCATTTTTGCTTGTTGAAATGTTTTTTGCGATAAATATGATTTTATGAAAATCTTAATTTTGATTGTATCATTGATAAAAATTTGAATATGATACATCAAAAGAATGGAGTTTAGATGGACCAGATAGATCAGCATTTCATTGATATGATTTAAGAAAAGGAGAAAGTTCAGTTTTGGATGTGGACATTATATCTGTCATGACTCTGGGTACTTTGGTTTTAGATAGAGAAAGATTTGGCCAGTGTCAAAGGACATCTAGAATCTAAAAAATATCAAGAATGATTGCACGACAATTCGATAGCTTTTGCCCCATTATGTATCTCACTGGAAATTTCAGCAAGATAATGCTCCTATACAGACATCAAAATACTTTTCAAACAGCTAAAATTGATTTTATTAAAATCCATTAAGGAATGGTTAGAAAAAAAATTGAAATACAGTAATTCTTGACAAACCAGAAGTTCACATATAAATCTTAATTGAAAATTTATGAGGGATAATGTTCAAGAAATTAACAAAAAATATTTAACGTTAGAGAGCTTAAATTAGCAATAATGATTGATTGGAAAAAATTTATAAATGACCGATAAAAAAATATTTGTTCATTTAGTGTCTCACACACCATACAAACTTGTTGAGGGAAAAGATTATTTCATTGATTTCTAACATGAATTAAATATGCAAAGAACTGATATAATGTTATACTTTTTGATTCCACTAAAATTGGATTATTGTTAAAAGTAACTGCTTGATTGTTAAATTTCCATCACACTGAGTAAAATGCCAAGTATGCAAATCAAAGTCTTGATAATTCCAATGAATAATTTATGTTAAGTTATGTACTTGAATCACCACAACTTTGATGTGTTCTTGGTCATGGTTATTGATCCAGTTACACGAAGAAGTATATTTTGGATAAAATGTCTTTTGTTATTCCTTACTAGTACTCTTAATTGGGAATGCTTAGATAATACATTTTACTAATTAAGATCAATTCTTTTTTCTAATCTATAGTTTTGAAATGCATATCATTACAAATACTCTATAAACAACAGTAAATTTATGTTTAATTGCATATGAAATTCACTGTACATTTTGATGTGTTTGCTTTTTATATTTTATATTATTACGTAAAAAATTTAATATTCTGATGTTCACAAAGAAATTATGAATTGGTATTTTTTTTGTAGAAGTAGATTGTCGCTCGTCATTATTTATGTTAGAAGTAAATTTAAAGGATTTTAATTTCAGGTATCAGATTGCTGATTTTGGCCAACCGATGTGCTGATTACGTGACTTCACAAATTTGAGAAATGTCCAAATTAACATCCGATTATCTCGATCGAAATTCGGTGGTTCAGAATCTACAGAATATGTCGTCTTTAAACGACGACTTTGATAATTGTGATAATTTGCATCCGGATAAAACCGACGATGACGAGCCGTCCCTCGTTCAAGATACTAGCGGTCAGTATAAGGCTATGCCTGCAAATACAATGTGGAGTTCACAGATACCTCCCGGTAAGTTAAAGTAATATTAAAATAAAATTATATGTTATCATCAGATTTTGCATTTTTAGGCAGTAAAAAATTCAACTTAGGATAGGCAGCAAAACTATTAAATAGGCACTAGAAACTAGTCTTTTACTGTAAAATAATGAGTGACTAGGAGTAATTAATGCATAATTAGGGGTGTTACAAAATAAAACTATGAATATTCAAAAGATCGTAAGTGTATTTTTCATAATTTCGAGCATAGTACATTTCAATTACTTTTTCTGTTAGCAATATTGTAAATCTTTGTCTTTTCTGTGATGACTCCATTTTGTATGTGAAGAATGATTTTTTCTGGATATGTTACAGCAGGGGTGTACAACCTTTTTGTTTCTCTGGGCCACATTGGAAGAAATCATGGAGTTTTGGGCCCAAGTATATTTTGGCCCAATCCTTAAATATACAAGTATATTTAAGGATTAACATGTTTAGATTATAGTAATAAGTATTAAAACTTTATTACGAATAAGGATATTTTAAAAAATTACTTCTACAGACACTTTCAATTTTTACTTAGAAATAAATAAATTCATTTATTATAAAGGAGGCAAACAAAAATTTATTTGAAAAACACAAATATTTGCTTTATTTGGGTCTCTAATTAATAAAAAATGACAAAACACCATTTTAAAGTGCATTCTTATTCAACTAATATACAGTAGATCAATTGGGGACTGGGGTTGGTCGGATAACTGAAAAAACGGATAACCGAAAAATATGAAAAAATACATTATTAGTATAGTATATTAATATATTGCTATTAACTTACTTTGCGTTGAATTTTCATTGACGTTAAGCCTAACAAAAATTTTTTTAAAATAATAATCGTCGTTATTGTATCATTAAAAATTAGAAAATTAAGCCTCATTTAAATACTGGTCTCCCTTCTATGGTCAAGCCAGTGTTGCCAGCTAAAACACGTAAAAGTACTATTAAAGTACCAAGACATAGCCAAATATTGTAGCACCACATCACTAGCAGACATTTGAATTTGCCGACTAGAGCGGTCGGTTAACCGATGTGACGGTTAATCGGGGGTCGGATAATCGATGCTTTACTGTATTTATAAATAATATGTAGCCCAAAAAGTAGCCAATGCGTAAATGATATTTTTTACGCCAAACTAATAAAAGAGTAGCCAAATTTGATGCAAAGTAGCCAAATCTTGCAACACTGGAAGGAGTACTAAATAAAGCTGGAGTTGAGACTCAAAATATTATAGACCCAAAGTGAGGAAAGGAGAGGAAGGACACAAGATAAAGAAGTGAGGAAAGTTGGAAAATTAATGGTCAATATTTGCATAACAGAAGGTATATTTAACCTTTCTCACTACTATTTATCTTTTGGCCTTTCTCTCCTTGTCCCGAATTTGAGTCTATACTCCTTTGAGTCACAACTTCAGCTTTATTTAATATACCTTCTTCATTCACACATTTCCAAGTATTTGAAAATATTTCCTTTCCACTCAAAAGTAAAATATGTATAAAGGTTTACAGCTTTGTGAAACATCTTTTTTGAATTTGTGTCATTTAAATAAATAAATAAAATAAAAATTTGTCGGTTTTGTTTACACTTTTATTGGGCTGCATTGGAACTTGCCTTGGGCCGCAAGTTGGACATCCCTGTGTTACAGATTGGTGATAGTGTTGACACCTATTCAAAATTGCTGACCTGGACATTTTAAAATTAGGATGTTATACTTAGAAATAAAAAAATTAGGTTTTATGGGGAAGTACTCAATCTTTAGAGTATTCCTCTTGCAAGAACAAACAAAATTAAACTTCAGAGAGATAAATCATGCACTCTATTACTCCAATGCAAGGAACTTAAGGTATATTTTAGTCCATAAAAGAAATAACAATAATAAAAAAAAAACCAAACTTGCGACTCGTTCATCTATTCTCTTATTTTCTCCTAAAAGCCCGCCTCTTCTTTTAGAATGCGCGATCTCCTCTTCGATCTGGGTTCTTCAGTCTTCATCGAGCATCTGCATCCAAAGGAGCTGGTTGCACAACAGAACACATGGTCTTCAGACCACAGTTTTTTTTATTGTGAGTAGGAAATAAATATTTCTTTTATTAGAAGGTAAACACGTACACGATATAATATTAAAGTAATACAATAACAACGTGGCATGTCCAAAAATAATTAATAACAGTCCGATGTCGATATTAATTGCAAAAATAATACATAAAAGTAAGAATAATAAATAATAACACATACCAATATTAATAATAATAATTAACAAAAGATACATTGTATCTGATACAATATATAATATAAATGTAGAAATTTGAAAATTAACACGAGTAATGGATACATATATTAATCAACTATATAGAAATAATTGAGAAAAATTACATAAAAATAAATATAACGTTGTTTTTTATTTACCATCTTAAAAGCGTAATTTTGGTTTCTCCTAACTGCTGCTAAAATTTTATTATTATTTCTTTATAAAAATTTTTACATTTAATTTTTGTTACTGCAAATTAATATTTCAGCTTTAACATTTTCTGATGTTAATCTGTTTATTTTATCCCACTATAAGTTATCCATTGAAGAGAAACATCTTATAATGTATTTATTAGAAGTTGGAATGCTAAATATAAATTCAATTGTCCTCTGAATGTTTGGAACATTTTTTTTTTTAATATAAATGTTCATAACTGTGAATTACAGTAGAGCGTCATTTATTCAAATCAATTGGGGACTCAGGTTGTTTGTATAACTTATTTTTCAGATAACCGATTACATACGAAAAAATATATTAACCTATCCCATGTTGAAATTTTTCTCCGTTGCGTGTCATTTTGTGTTGAATTTTTGTCGATGTTAAGCCTAACGTAAACTTTTTTAAATAATAATCGTGGCTATTGTATCGTTAAAAATTATTTCTTTATTTTTTACAAACAAAATAAATATATTGAAAAATATAAAAACCAAAAAAAATATACTTTAGAAGTTGATCTAGTATCAAAAATGTTCGATTCGGCACGACACACAGTCCTCAGAAAAACACCACGCAAAAGTGCCAGTGCTGCCAGCTAAAACACACGCACACCAAGAAAAAAAATATTGGAGTAGCCCAAGATATAGCCAAAAATTGCAGCACCACAGCACTAGCGAAAATTTAAATTTGCCGATCGGAATGCTTTTGGTTAACCGACATTTTGGATAACCGGCTTTCGGATAAATAACGCTCTACTGTATTTTTTTCTGCTTTTAACTTGTTCTCCAAATTTCCTACTCTTTCCTTTATTGTGCAAAGTTCATTAAAAACATTGTCGCCTTTTACTTTGAAGTCAATTTTGTTTATATATTTACCAAGTTCACAGCAGTCTTGTATAGTTAAAAAATTTATTTTAAAAAATAATGTTCTAACTGAAATAAAAATTGCATTTTTGAAACCATAGCAGCCGTTTAAATACTTCAATGCTCGTGAGTACACCTTATCAGCTTCTTGTTTGAATAGCGATTTCTTATTTGCTGGAAAATCCCAAATAGTCTGATTAACTATAAAACTGTAAAAGCACTGTTCTTTACTTTGCACTATATCATTTCTAAGATCTGTAAAAACTGTGTGTAATTCGGTGATGTCAATGTTTTCTCTTTCAAGAATTAATATATATTTTTGGAAAATATGTAAAAAGGAATGTATGAAATATAACATCATTTCTGGTAAGGATTTTCCATCGTTAATACTATTTTCACGATCTTGCACAAATGTCCAGATTGTAGGATTACGTTCTTCTTCTGATTTATAAAATAAAGGATAATAGCAAGCCAATTTCAGTAACCTATCAATAGCTTTATATAAGCTCACCCTTTTAGTAGAAATATGCTTCAATGTTTCATAATATGACTGATCCAGGAAATTGAAACAATTTCTTGATTCTTTGATGATGCAGATACTTGATGAAAATTTGCTGCAGACTTTTAATATTAAACTTTCCACATCATGTTTCACTGTTTTTAATGCATATTTAGTGGTATTATTGAGAATATGACAATTACAATTAGCTTTTATTAAATTATTGTTAATTGTTTTTAATTTTGCAACACCAAAAATTTTTTCAGAAGTTTCACCCCATGATTGTTTGATATCGATAACAGCATGCACAATAGGTTGTCGTGTTAATCAAATTAAAATAACAAATGGCAATTGGAAATAACTTTTTCATAACTTTATTAGAAACATCTGTGGAAGCATTAAATGGTAAATGCTTTGCAACAGATATAATTAATTCAAGGGCATAGGGAGCTAATGTGTTTTGCACAATAGATTCAATTTTTGTACGTCCAAGTCTTATATTTTTTAGAAACCATCGAGTCAGGAAATATGGAATTGCTAACTTTACTTCCATATTCTATGGATAAATAACTGTGATGTGACTTTACACTATGATAAACTTGTGTGAATTATGCTGCTGTTACCTGATCATTAAATTTAGAACTTTTTGGTTGAAAAAATTTGGCCAGATTGTAGTTATGAGCAAGTAAAGATACTCTTTGCTTATGAGTATTTGCTTCCATGTGATATTTCATAGGTTTCACACCATCCCACTTTACATTAAATGTAAATAGTATTGCAAACACCACACCTAGCCATTTCATCAGATTCTTGAACAGGTTGTAACCATTTTTGAAATTTATTTTGTATCAGCCAATCTTTATTAAATTACAAGTTTGCTTCTTCTTTTTTGGGTTCTCAGTTTCTTGAGTTGTCATATTAAATAATTTAATAATTAAAATAGAAATTATAAACTGTAAAGTACTATATTATTTTTCCACCGATTATCGACACGACTGTGTGCCGGAAATAGCAGTTCCCTAACGAGTACTTTACGCGGATTTGCGTTAGTGTGCCAGGCCTGGACTTTGTCATTATTTAATTTGGTGCACGCTTAAAGTTATTCAAAAACAATCTAATATTTAATAAAAATTCTAGTAATAACTATATACAAAATTTTGTAAAAAATCAAATAACAATTTATCCAACGTAAATCAATAAGAATCAACCCGACAAAACTCAAATCAATCTATTTTCTAACTTAACTCTATTCCCCTTTGGAATTTGACAAAAAATTCAAAGACTTAACTTAGATACAATAATTCTTATGAATTAAAGGTCCTAATCGTCATCTCAATATACTAGGAACTTTTTTCCTCAACTCTCAAGACTTTCTCTAATCTTCGATCCACAAATCGGATAACTTCAAAATTGCCTTGGAACTACTTTATCCTATCGGACACCTCTCTCTCGTTTGCTGCTACGAAGCTCACCACACTCGTTGCTAACAGAAGCTCACCTTAGTCATCTTCATTTAAGGTTCGGTCTTTATGCTGTGAGGTGATGTCACAATTCTGAGTGAGATCACTCCCCTCATTTACATACTTATTTGCTAACAATAAAAACTTTGTTTGTCTGTTAGCCTATTTTTCGACAATACTCGCTAACCTTTTACATTATTCTTTTTGACAATTTTTGGGATGTTTTTATTCTTTAAGGTTTAGCAAGTTTCTAAGTTGTGCTTGTGGGGTCCACTCCCTCCCCTTTTCTCGGTGCGGACTTACTTTTTTCCGTTCGGGAACGCAAGTGTGCGTGAGTTTTTTCCTACGGCGCTTTTCTTTCGGTGAGTTGTTTCTCATCTGTTTTTAAGTTTCTAAGGTGAATGGTGAGGAAACCTTCATTCTAACAAAACATAAGCCCCAAACAAAAATATAATAAAAAGCAAAAATAAAAGTAAATAAAAATAATGCTCGGACTTTGTTCTTTACAAAACTTGTAAATTGAAACTGTCACATTTGCTTTACAATAGGTTTGTTCCAACACAAGTTCCTGACTGGTTGAATTTGAAATCATATGAGGCATGCACAATGTCATTTTACAGGCAAGAACTGAACAATGTGCATGCCAGTTTTAAATCAGTTAGGGACTTTGTGTTGGAATATTTGCCAGAGATATTTTCAAGTTAGAATTTTAAAAGTACATTTTCTGTCACATTTAGCCTGAGGATAAGTTTGGATGGGGGGGTGAAGCTTTGGTCTTTAACCATTAAAATAAAATACTTGCAAATATTTTTATAAATTTATTTTGTTTCATCATAATTTCACAATTTCTATGAAAACCAGACAAAGTAATAATTAACCCGGACCATGAATTTAAAAACCGGCTTGGTGGCAATTAGCGTTGCCACCAAGCCGGTTTTTTACTATTTTGAAATCCATTCTCTCACATAGCCAGACACTCGTTAAAAGTGCAAAACAAGTGTAGATTTTTTTTGCAATATCTCTGAAACTTAACCAGTATTTTTTTTCTTTTCCAAGCACATTATTTTGATTTCCACTTCCATATTAGTGAGATTCTGTTCATTGTAGAAAAGATATTTCGCTTTAATTTGCAGATGACTGCAGACAGAAAACAAACATTGCATTGAATATATACAAGGTCTCTCACTGTTTCACATATTCTGTGTAAGGCATGTACTAAACAATTAACATGTATTAAATTAGGGTAGAAAGCTTCAAGCAAAGGAAATTACCCAACTTCACTGCCTGTAACTGGCATTCTTCTTCTCGAATACAGAGAACTTTGTAAACGTTTTCGAACCTAATGTGGTTCTTCTTCAGGCGCTATGGAATTCTCTATATGAATTTGAATTTCCAGAATTAACCGTTGTTTTGGAAAATTTTTTTGGAACGTTGTCACATGTGACTGATGGCGTCATTGTAGACTTGTGCATTATCCGTATGTTGTTACTTTAGATTTTTATTGAGGAAGGCTTCCCATGCTGTTGATATCTTCATTTCTTGTTTGGAGTTAATGCAGTGCTTATTCCTGAAGGTGTTAAGGCAAATGTATATGGCCTCTAGCCATCTGAGGTGTTCTGTGCGGAACGTGGTGTGAACAATTCTGGCTAGAGGGAATAGCGGCTCTATTTCTGGGTCGGAGGAGTATACCACTAAGGCGGTGTTGTTTCTGTGATGTAAGATGTCCGTTTTGTGTTCTTTAATTCTAGTTACTAAGTTGCGTTTAGTGGACCCGATGTAGATTACTTTGCTGTTGTGTCTATGATCGATGATGGGCACAGAATATACTCCCGGAAGTCTGTTGCTGTCTGGAGCGTCTTTTCCGTTCCTAAGCCAATATTGTGGCGCACCTCCTAAATGCCAAGCGGACATTCTTTTTCATGGCTATCTGGTTGTATATGGCCTTAAGTTCAGGGTTGTACGTGATTGGTATGTACTTAACCAGGGAATCATTGGAATGAGAGTTGTTGTTGGATTGTTGTTGGAGTACCTTGTTTATCTTGCATAAGATGTTGTGATAGCCATGTTGTTTAGCTATGTGCTCTATGTGCTGCATTTCAGAATTGAAAGCTGATTGTGATGAGAAATGTGAATATGCTGTTTTGATTAGTGTGTTGAATGCTGCCATCTTATACTGTGGTGGGTCACATGATGTTGCAGGTATATACAAAGGTTGAGCGGTTGGTTTATGATATACTTCTGTATTGATGGATGATCCCTCTATTTTGATGTTAATGTCTAAGAAGTGCGCTTGGGTAGGGTCAGCTTGATCTATTTCCACCGTTAATCTATAGGGATTATTATTGATGGAGTCGATTAGTGTCGAGATATTTGGGATCTTCTTCCATAGAATAAGGATATCATCGTTGTATCTTTTGTATAGAAGAATGTGTGGGAGTTGAGATGGTAAGAATTCCGATTCGAGTTTCCTCACCACAATCTCGCAGAGGTCTCCTGCGACTGGGCTTCCCATTGGTACACCACGGTGTTGTTTGTAAGTGACTCCGTTGAATCTGAAGAAAGAGTTGTGGCAGAGCAGGTGTGACATTTCTAGGAACGCAGATCTGTGTTCTATTTTTAGATTCGGTTTTTTATTTAAATATCTACGTTCCATTTTTCGAAGTGTTTTGTCGGAATTTTTTCTCTACCTGAAGAAGAGCTAGTTGGAAAGCTCAAATGTTTGTGGAAAGAAGATTTTTTCATGCAAATTACACCGGTAACAGGTTCAGTATTCAGTAATGCAAAGCCTGATAAGTATATAGAAACATTATCAAACGATCTCCTTGTTATACAGTAGAGCATCGATTATCTGAATCAATTGGAGACTGGGGTTGTTTGAAAAATTGATTTTTTGGATAATCAATTATGTTCGAAAAAATACATTATTAATATAGTATATTAGTATATCCCATTAATAGTATATTAATATATACCATTTTGATGATATGAAACCGTGCTTTACAATTTGTTTATTCTTCTAACACAATAAAGTGCTATAAATTAAGACACTTGGTGGATTTTCTCATCTTTATTTAGTTGATACGTGTGAACATTTTACACGTTTCGGGCTCTTAAGCCCCTCTTCAGCCAACTAAAACATTAAAAAAGAATATAACATACATATAAAAAACACAAGTTTTGTAGAATTCATAAAAATCTAAAACATACCATGTATATAAGTCTTATAGACTGGAGTAACAGCTTACTTCCGTTTCAGTAACAGTTACTCTCGATATTTTCCAGTAACGTCAGCTTATTCATAACCAACTATAATATTAGGGAAGTATATGACACATATATACAAAAGTATACATAAGAATCTATAAAACTATCTTCCATTAAGGCATACCTTGATTAAGGTTGTTATTAAAACTGTAT
>NW_019385568.1:217130-252067 GCF_000671375.1 Centruroides sculpturatus
GATTTGAAATATCGTAGACTAAATTCTGCTTTTCATGAACACTGCCTTTTAAATAATTGTAATATAGACAAAAATAATATAGATATTTTACACAGAGAAAAAGATACATATAAAAGAAAATTCAAAGAAAGTATAGAAATAATCAAAAATCAAAATAGTATAAATAAAAATCCTAGCATCTCTATAAACGAAAACTGGTTAAAAATTTTATATTAATTGTATTCACTAGATCCAAACTATTATTATTGTGAGCAATGTGCTAATTAATAATAATTATCGAACTGTTAAATAAATCAACAATAACAAAAAACTGTAATGTTGTAATGAGAGTCAGATAATATGTAAATTTGTATTAACTGTTGATCATGTCTATTAACTCCATGACATTGTAAAATCATTAGTTCATATAATAATCTATGATATTAAATACTGAAATGTTAAATAAACCAATAGTCATACATTGAAAAAATAGTGTAGAAGTCAGATATGTAAATTTATATTGTAAAGTTATGTAAATTCGTATTATATTGTAAATGCGTATCAAGGAAATAAGGATTTCGTAAAACAGATTATGAGTGTAAGGCATGATCAATTGTATGCTAATTTGATAATTGTAGTCCAAAGTATGTTTAAAATCAAGGATTTTGTAGAACTGTTTTATAAGTGAAAGGTATAATCAATTGTATACAGTTTTAATAACAACCGTAATCAAGGTATGCCTTAATTGAAGATAGTTTTATAGATTCTTATGTATACTTTTGTATATATGTGTCATATACTCCCCTAATATTATAGTTATTTATGAATAAGCTGACGTTACTGGAAAATATCGAGAGTAACTGTTACTGAAACGGAAGTAAGCTGTTACTCCAGTCTATAAGACTTATATACATGGTATGTTTTAGATTTTTATGAATTCTACAAAACTTGTGTTTTTTATATGTATGTTATATTCTTTTTTAATGTTTTAGTTGGCTGAAGAAGGGCTTAAGAGCCCGAAACGTGTAAAATGTTCACAAGTATCAACTAAATAAAGATGAGAAAATCCGCCAAGTGTCTTAATTTATAGCACTTTATTGTGTTAGAAGAATAAATATATACCATGTTTAAATTTTTCTCCATTGCGTGCCGCTTCACATTGAATTTTCGTCGATGTTAAGCCTAATGAAAATTTTTATAATAATAATTGTGGCTATTGTATTGTTAAAAATTATTTCTTTATTTTGTACAAACAAAATAAATATATTGAAAAATATAAAAACAAAAAAAATATACTTTAGAAGTTAATCTAGTATCAAAAATGTTTGATTCAGCATGACACAGTCCAACTGGAATGCTTTTGGTTAACTGACATTTTGGTTGATTGGCATTTGGATAATCAATACTCTACTGTACATATATGTGTGAACCTTGCTGGGTAAAATGTTAGCTGGCTGGCTGAGTACCATGATGGTGGAGTTATAAGGCCGTGGGTGTAGGAGTTGTTTGCAGCCAGCGCTGTGATTAACCGTGTAATGTTATATCGAAATTTGAATACATATGGAAGCAAAGGCTTACTTGGGGTCTGGGTATCACAACTGACAAGCACATCACACAGCAAGTGAAGGCTGGGGTTCAAGTCTTGTCCCGGGTCAGTTCTTTTCTTCCAGGTGTTCTAAATTAGTTAATAAATTATTGAAATTATAATTATTAATTTAGGTAAGAAATGGTGTCTAATGTCTACCTCTAATACCAAATTACTTTGCATTAATTATTTAGCATGTTAATTAACTGCCATCTGACACGCTGGCAGTCGTACTAATTACAGCCGTACAGAGCCACCTGACCGCTTGACATTGCTATAACCAATGTAATTTTACTTAAGGGTAAATTATCTGGGCTTCGTAAGATGTTTTACATCCTAGTGGTGGCCTCTCACACACATGTATAAAGTTGGCTCTGACCGCTGGCCATCGTATGGCCTCATGAAGTGGTTCGATGACAACTTAAAAAGCGAAATACAATTGTTCTTGGATATGAAGAGATATGCCTTTTCTCATTTTGGTAATAAAGAATGGATGTGTGATTTTGGGTTTCTTATTGACATGACTCAGCATCTCAATGATCTTAATGTGGAACTTCAAGGCAAAGGACAGTTTATTCACAACTTGTATGATAAAATTCAGGGCTTTGAGCGCAAATTAAAATTGTGGAAACAGCATCTTTTGCAGAATAATGTGTCTCACTGTGGAAACATTTAGAAAAAGAAAACGTTACTGCTTCTCAAAAATACGCACAATATATAGACATTTTAATCAACGAATTTCAATTACGATTCCAAATGTTCAAAGCTGAGAAGACAGCGGTTTCCATGAAAATGTTTTCCTNTTAAAAATTATTTCTTTATTTTGTACAAACAAAATAAATATATTGAAAAATATAAAAACAAAAAAAATATACTTTAGAAGTTAATCTAGTATCAAAAATGTTTGATTCAGCATGACACAGTCCAACTGGAATGCTTTTGGTTAACTGACATTTTGGTTGATTGGCATTTGGATAATCAATACTCTACTGTACATATATGTGTGAACCTTGCTGGGTAAAATGTTAGCTGGCTGGCTGAGTACCATGATGGTGGAGTTATAAGGCCGTGGGTGTAGGAGTTGTTTGCAGCCAGCGCTGTGATTAACCGTGTAATGTTATATCGAAATTTGAATACATATGGAAGCAAAGGCTTACTTGGGGTCTGGGTATCACAACTGACAAGCACATCACACAGCAAGTGAAGGCTGGGGTTCAAGTCTTGTCCCGGGTCAGTTCTTTTCTTCCAGGTGTTCTAAATTAGTTAATAAATTATTGAAATTATAATTATTAATTTAGGTAAGAAATGGTGTCTAATGTCTACCTCTAATACCAAATTACTTTGCATTAATTATTTAGCATGTTAATTAACTGCCATCTGACACGCTGGCAGTCGTACTAATTACAGCCGTACAGAGCCACCTGACCGCTTGACATTGCTATAACCAATGTAATTTTACTTAAGGGTAAATTATCTGGGCTTCGTAAGATGTTTTACATCCTAGTGGTGGCCTCTCACACACATGTATAAAGTTGGCTCTGACCGCTGGCCATCGTATGGCCTCATGAAGTGGTTCGATGGTTGTGGTATTTTTTTAAGAAAAAGCTATTTTATTTCTGATAGTGTTTTTTTAATAGTGAATAGTTAAAAAAGGAAAAAAATTTAATTATTCTCTTTTATTACATGTAAATAATATTACCGAACAAAAATAAAAGTATATAAGTGTGAAATAATATATATTTACAGAAAAAAATTTATAATGAGTATAAAAGTATAAAAATGTAAATAACTGTCAACTGTGCTTACAGCAAATATGTGAAATTCAAATTACAAGATGAAGTAAACAACATGTGCAGTTCAAACAAATTGTAAAATACTTTTAACACATAGATGTAAAAACTTTTAATTAGATGAGCACATGTAATTACAGGGTGTTGTAATATAAATAGCCTGTGGTCTTATAGCCTCTGGTTCAAGTCCATACGACCACCGGTTGTCATTCATATATTTTTTTTTATCTTCACTCTACTGACTGTTATGTAACGACCCTTTTATTTACATTATAACAACATATTAAATATCAAATGTTCTTATTGTGGCCGGTAAATACGCAAAATGATGTGAGGGACGAACAGACCCACAATAAAGTGTCATTTTAAATTTTAATTATTGGAAACTTTAATCGGTTAAATTCAAACGTTTTATCGAGTTAGGCTAAAAGCCATAAAAATTATTTCCCACGGAGTTTGTTCCTTGTTGAGTCGGATCCAGTTAGTCAGGGATGTGTCATCCGTAACTTTTGATGGAGTGCCTATATTGGACGCCAGACTGTTAATGGCAACCACCTGACCTCATGGAAAAAACCCAAGAGGAATGGCAAGAGAAAAGAAAAAAGACCCCGAGGTCAGTCGTCATCCGAAGTCCCTCTACAAAAGTCGTCTTCAAAAAGTTTGCTCAACAAAGTCGTCCTCCCGAATTAAAATCGTGACCCAGGATTAACACAGTGATCCAGGATTTAAATCGTGACCAGGATTAAACCCGAGAGAAAAAATTCGTGCCTGAATAAGCCTCTACACTCCTCCTCCACACCAGTGAACGGACAAGATTCGGATCTAGTGGAAAGAACAGTCCATCGACAAGGTATTTATCAACCCGCGATTCGTTTGTAAACTCTCTCTCTCGATGGGCCTCTCTTGAATAGGGAAACTATGACCGAAATTACCTCTCTTTGTATTTCCTTTAGTTTCATTAAAATTGTTAATTGTTAGCAACCATGGACTCCGATTAAGTAACTTCCTCGTCTCTCTCCTCACCTCTACTCCGAATCCAATCGCTCACCCACTACCGCTCACGTGAACGTAACATCGCAATTTCTGAGTCCCCCAGAGACTCGGTGGTGTCAGATTTAGGTTTCCTGACGTGGTGTCAACGAGACATCGACCCTACGGTCACAATATATTACAGGTGGCAGTTAATGTGTTAAATTAGTGGAATTATAGCTTGATTATTTAGGTGATTGTTTGGTGATGCTTTTGTTATATTTTTAGTAGTAATAATTTTAGATTTTTAAACATTTAAAATCTGTTTGTGCATTTCTTTTTTTTATAGCTAATACAAACATTCCATTATCATCTCCTAGTCCAGTACAAAATGGAGAAGAATCAAAACCTCAAATTGCTAAAGTTGGCCAATCCAAAATAGACTATTTAAAACAATGGAGTATATCTACTTATAAATGTACCAGACAAATTTTATCAGAAAAACTTGGAAAGGTAAGTTTAATATCATTTGTTTTGTATTTGTATAAATAAAATTTTCATTAATTCAAAGTAAAATTGATTTAAATGTGAAATTTATATAAGTTTATTGTAATTACTCCAGTATTACTAAAATAAATTATATCTATTTGTAAATTTGCTGACCTGGTGGAGATTGGGGACTTAAAATCTCACTTCTCAGACACCAGTGTAATTTTGCTGACTTATAGGAGAGAATTGTTAATCTCCTATCAGGATGATCTAGGGATGTTTGCATGTGAGTGTGGAGGAGGAGACAGAGATGACAAGTATCTTACAAAAACTTGTTTATAAGAAATAAACGTCTTCCAACACTAGAGGCGTTATACTTCAACACTCCAAACAACCTTTACAGCTCCAGTGGTATTTGTTTACACCTTAGCAAACGTTTTCAGCCTCATCGAGGTCTTCATCAGGCTACTTAGGAATTCGAACACGTTTGGCAATGAACGTATACGATTCAAAATTTATAAACTGATTAAGAATACTTATGGAACGTTACGCACGTGCTAAAACGACTGTAAAGCACGTGTAATATCAAGTTTGCGTAATGGTGGAAGCAGACGAATTATATGCACTCATTAATGGGGATGAGTTCCCTCATAACAAAACTTTCACACACTAGATATACCGATTGCATCCCTGGAGTTGATGCATGTGCCACGTAATCCTGCCTTGTATATTTCTAAAGTTTCCATCGTTCTCAGTTGATCAGTGCAATGTGAGAGCCTGATCATGTGGGCATTTTGTATGTCGGCCGTGATTCCCGGTTCAGTGGCAACCGTTGAGAGGGCGGTGGTGTGTTTTATATTGTCGATGTCATGTTTGTGCTCACACAGCCTTTTGTGAAGGGAGCGTTTGGTTGACCCCCACATAAACCAAACTGCTGTTAAATCTCTCATCCCAAAGCGGGATAGCATATACCCCCGGTGCATGTTTTAAGTCGATTGTGTCTTTCCCGTTGCGAAGGAAGTTGTAAACTGATCTATGCCTTTTATAAGCTATCTTAGTTTTATTGATGGATGAAATTTCCTTGTATATTGCGTCCAGATGGTGGTTGTACCCCACGATTTTTCTTGTACACTCGTTATCTAAATGTTCACCATGGACATTGGCAGTATCTCGTGCGCAAGCCTGTATGTAAGCGCGAGCGATA
This sequence comes from Centruroides sculpturatus, assembly GCF_000671375.1. Taxonomy (NCBI): domain Eukaryota; kingdom Metazoa; phylum Arthropoda; class Arachnida; order Scorpiones; family Buthidae; genus Centruroides; species Centruroides sculpturatus. The sequence continues at coordinate 223,147 of NW_019385568.1, forward strand.
TTATGTACTAAGTTCTTATTATACCCATGTTGTGTGGCCATTTCCTGAATGTGTATAAGTTCAGCTATGATGTCTAGATAATTGGCGTTGTGCGTGAACGCCCTCTTAGTTAAGGCCCTAAAAGCTGCGATTTTGTAGGAGTACGGATCCTCCGAATTAGCGGGGATGAAAAGCGGTACATAGGACTCTTTGTAACAGACCTTGGATGTGATCACATTATCCTTAATTTGAAGGTCCAAGTTCAGGAAATGCAAAGAATTAAAAGCTTTTTAATGCTTTTTTGTGTGTATTTATTCTTCTCTTTTAAAAAACAAAAAGAAATATTTTTGAATGGAAAGGAAGGAAGATAATTAGTGTGAAAGCACCACAACATACAGGAAGTTGGAAAAAGTATTTGAACAATAATAATAATAATAAAAGGATTACATACAAAATAATAGAAGTTAGTATTTTGTTAGATTTTCTCTTGATCTTATTATTGCTTTTGTATGTCTTGGTATTGTCAAAATTAATTCATTGCATGTTGGATAAGTCACAAGAAGCTTACATTCATGAAGTAAACATAAAAAGTAAAAAGGTATTGAGAAAGAACTTTTATTATAACAACTGTTACAACATACCACTTCATAAGAAAAAGACAGAAGGATCAATTTTGCCAACTGGTGGAGAAATAAGTTAAACCAATAAATAAAATAAACAGTGAAACTTTAGTATTACAACTTTAGTATTAATAATAATAAGAATAATATACATATGCCAACATCTCTGCTTGCTGAATAATCATAATTCCAAATATGCAACATTTGCAAATTGTTTCAATTTATCCGTAGGAAGAGGTTTGGTCATCACATCCACAATTATGAATTCTGTTGGACAATATTTGATTTCAACAATTTTCTTCTCGTGCAGGTCATGCATCAAATGACATTTGGTGTCAATGGGCTTTGTCTGTGTGCTTGATCTGTTGGATTTCACCATTTCAATGCAATGTTGGTTGTCTTCAAAAATTGTAGTTGCACTTGACATCAGTATCTGCATGTCTGATAGGAGCTGATGTAGCCAAATGACTTTGTGACATATATATGCTGCCAATATGTATTCAGCTTTGGTTGATATGGTAACTGTAGCCTGCTTCTTGCTATAACGTAATACGGATGACTAGAGTGATGATAAGTAGACTTTCTGTGTTGTCTCTGATTGCCCCTATCACTATCCACGTAGTACTTTAGCTTTAGTTCACACTGTGCCAAAAGATGGAGTTTCACATCTTGAGTGCCAGACAGATAGCACATTATATGTTTTACTGCATTTTAGTCCTGTTCATTGCTGTCAAGTAAGTGAACCTAAAAAATTTTTGCTGCTATTGCTGCTATATCTAGTCTTCACATGTAGTGATATATAGGAGCAAACCAATAGCTTGTCTATACATTGTGTTATCTGGTAATGTTGCGGCTGTCGGCCATAAGGTTATATGTGTTTTAGTTATATTTTATAGTTTTTTTATATATTCGATTCTTCCCTTTTGTTATAACTTCCTTCTAGAAGCTTCTGTCTTAAATCTTATTGCCTTAAGTAGGGATTATCCCTTCTTACTCTTGAACTCTTAGTAGAACTCTTGGTACCAGAACTCTTGATAGAACAAAAGGGTAAGGGAACTATTGCTTTCCCGAAATTACAGGGGAAACAAAAGAAAGGAAAAGACCTAAGGCAAAACGAAAAAAGGAAGGGCCATTCTTGGTCAAGATCTTGAAGCATACAGCAGGACAAGGCAGTGCTCCAACTTTGAGAAAAGTCATCACAAAGGGAACTGCAAAGCCAGAGATAACTGTCGAGGTCGAGGAACTAAAACGAAGAAAGAACGTAAGGACAGTGAGTGTGACTGGAGATCTCTGAGGCACTGAGTTCACAAAGGAGGAAGACATCTGAAAGCATATTATTGAGGAGACACCTTCCACATTTGTACCTGCCAACTAAAGGAAACCTGGGTATTTTCTACTGTGGCAATATGCCATGCTTTGTATATATGTTTTAGTGTTAAGCATAATATTAAGTTCCTTAATATTTCGTTCTGTATCTTTCTTCTCAAACTTTCTAACAGTCTTTCCTTCCTGTGAGTGGGGACACAGTTTGGGGAACTACACCAAGGAAACAATAGAAAGAGAAAAGCCCTGAGGCGAGTTGGGAAAGTAGGTGGACATTCTTGGTGGAACGTTCGTAGTGGACAGACATAGAAAGAGCAAGGTCTGAAACATTGTCTAGTGGGAAGACAGGAATTGTCGGCAGTAATAGGAACAAACCATAGCGTCAACATAGTAATTGAGAATTAAGTGAATGATTTTGGATATATAAACTTTGAAACAAAGAAGAGTAGTGGAAAACGAACTGAGTGATCCCTTCACCTGAAAGACCTAAGATTTTCACGAAAAATTCCCTGGTACCATAGATACTTTCATTATCACCTTCCTAACACCTATTTTATATCTTTCTTCTTTTTTAGTATATAAGTTAGTTTTAAGTTTAGTTATAAAGATTTGGGAAAGTCCAACTGTAACACTTATTGTTGCAAAGTGTGCACCCTTTTGTTTGTTAACACTCCTGTTCATTGTAAATTTATATACAAATGTGTATGTTATAGTTGGAATCCAAGTTAGAATCCTGTGTAAAGAAAACCACCACGTGGCTCGAATAATAAATTTTGTTTATTATCATTTGTACTTACTTTCGCTGTTCATTGTACTATCATATGCATCAACCACACTATCTTCTTCAGTCTACCTGACATACTTTCCTAAATCTCTGTTCCCTCTTTCTCTTAGGTTTAAGATAGGTATAAGATTAGTTGTTAGTTGGTCGGGTTCATACTGTATGTTATGCATGCATTGTTCACATGCACATGGGAGGACAATAGACTACCCTTTTGTTTAATAGTAATATTAAATCTGTAAAGTTGGGATCTGTACTAAAAGAACAGGTTTGGATAGAAATAAAGGATATTTTGTTTGTATATCTGTTTTATGTATCACTATTAGTAACGTTTGTTTGCGGGCCTTACTATCTCTCAGTAATGAACAACCACAATGTTTTACTTGAACTGTCAATGCTGTTTCAATATGCTATTTCCATTGGGGTGGTAGCAGATCTGGCTTCTGTCATTTTATACATATCAAGAATTTTTTTTCAGTATCAACTAAATAAAAATTAATGATGAGATTTGCCTTGTGTCTGAGTGAATACACTATATAGTTGGTGTTTGAGTTGCATTTTTTTTCAATTTTGGATCATTGGTGTGTAGTGATGTGCCGGGTATCCGTATCCGTATCCGCGGATATCCGAGGGAAAAAAAAAATCCGTATCCGTATCCGTTACTTTTTAGCGGATCTTTAACGGATCTTTTATCTTAATGAATTTCATTACTTATATGAAATTTTAAAGATAGGTAGCAATAGCACATTCGTCATTTACTATCGTAAAATATTTCCATATTACACTACTAAATTTTTTTGTCGGCATTGTTTTTATTTTAATTTAACTCAACACTCTCCAAAAACACAAACGTAATCTACGCTATCCCGTGTCACACTAGCCACAAACCAGTGTTTCCCAACGTGGGGCCCACGCCCCACAGGGAGCAATTGGATTGCTAAGGAGGGCAATTCGAAAATGGACTTGTACTTGTCCAGAGTTTAAGTTAACAGTATAGCCGCTGTATATGTTAGGGAGACTAGAATTTTAGAAAGGCTTAGGTGGGGCATAGCAAAAAAAGGTTGGGAAACACTGCACTAAACTATTGTGGCGGTACGCTATATTTTTGTAAATATTAATTTTAGTTTAGTTTCGTTTCTTCTTTCTACCCTTTGTTCTATTGTTCTATTTTCTTCTAAAACTTTCTTATCTATTCTCTGTCCCTTGGCTGGGATAAGCAGTTCCTAGAACTTTGAGGAGCAAAGGTGTAAACAGAAGCCGGAGAAAAAAAAGAAGTGACGTAGCAGATCATTCGTAAACTGGACAGCAGAGTGTACGGACGAGGTGAGAATACTGGGAGTCGTATTTTCAATGACCGGATAGTTCAGAAAAAAGATCGTGTTTTAAGGTCGTATTGACGACTGTGGAAGAAAAAATCCTAATTATTGAAGAAGAGAACTGGCCAGTTATAAGAGAAGGGCGTGTGTTATCCCACCCAACAGTATGCATAAAGAAACAAGCCGAAAAAAGGGACAAAACCCCAGATATCTCTATTTCTATCTTATCTATCATTTTTTCTGTCTTCTTAATTCTATCCCTTTTTCTGTTATTAGTGTTAAGTTAGTGTTTAAGGTTAGTTTTAAGGTTCCGGGTTATATTGTCGCGATCGGGATCTGTATTGTACACGTGATTTGGATACAGCGAACTATTATTATCGCTGTAATTTCGCATGCTACTGTTTGTACCGTGAAGTTGGAATCCCCCGAAATAGAATCTGTATAAAGACGCAAAAAAGCTCAATTGGAAAATTATATTAACTTTTGTTACTTTATCCTGTCTGCCTTTGTGGTGAATTCTAATTTAGCACATTTTTACACCATAAACAAAAACACGCGCAGTGCAAGTCAAAACACGTCGCGTTATTAACGCAAAGCGTCAACTATCGGTCCAAGGTCACACGCACCGGCGCTGACTGAGTACGAAAGTTGAGATCCGTATCCATATCCGTATCCGCGGATCTAGACACGAATGATCCGTATCCGTATCCGTATCCGCGGATATACATTTTTAACGATCCGGCACATCACTATTGGTGTGGAAGGAATGTATCATCATCTTCCCGCTCAACTTGGATCTCAAAATAGCAGGTCCTTGATTACAAAATCTTGTTTAGGCACTTGCATATATTGTCAATGTTTTCAGCATGCTTCCTTGCAACTAGAATGTCATTGACATATAGAAGGATATATTTTAATGAACCATCCTCTTCTGTTCTTGAGTATAAACTTAGATCAGCTTTGCTTGGCACAAACCCAAGGCCTTTTAATGCAGCATTGGCTTTCTTTTTCTTATTCCATGCTCTTGCAGATAGATTACTTTAAACTATAGATGGTATGATTTAGCTTGACTACAAGATTTTCTTGTTGAACAGAAATGTACTCGGCAAAATAATTAATCAAGTAACAAACACCTTATTCGTTGCCAAGGGAGTTTATTAACCCCTTTATCATTTCTTAGAATCTTGTACAGATTCACAGTACTTGTACTCGATTTAAGATTAACATTGATCCTTTACTGTCCACAATCTCCTTCATGACGGTTCTTACATTTTTGTTGAACGTACACTTTATGTATTTACTAGGCCCTTGTATCGCCTATCTCAAATTTTCTAATAATGCCAGCGATTATGTTTCTCCTGTAACCCAAGGTTTCTGCTATCTGCATAATCCTTTTTATTTCTTTATTTCTTTTCATAATGTTATTGCAATATAGAAAAGCCCTTCTGACTAAGGCACGAAAAGTTGCTAATTTATAATGAAATGGATCATTGGACTGCGCAGGAATGTAGAGTGGGCTATGTGTTGGTATACACATTAGTAGATAAATGCCCTTTCTTAAAGATGATATTGATATCCAAGAAATGTATCACTACGGAACTTTTCTGCTCTAGCTTCAGGTTTAGGCTGTCTTTGTTATCGTTGGTTCTTTCTATAAAATTACTGATTCCTCGATTACTTTTCCATAGTATAAAGAGGTTACTTTTCCATAGTATATCGTCCACATATCTCTTGAAGTAAACAATATCATTTCTGAAGCTATGCACAACCTTTTCCTCTATTTTTCTAACCACCAATTCACACAGAAGCCTCGATATTATTGTGGTCTAGTAAATACGCAAAGTGTGCATTCAACAAAAATGTAAGAACCGTCATGAAGGAGATTGTGGACAGTAAAGGATCAATGTTAATCTTAAAACGAGTACAAGTACTGAATCTGTACAAGATTCTAAGAAATGATAAAGGGGATATTAAGAAGGAAGATAAAGCAGGAGTTTATAGAATCCCGTACAAGAACCAGCAGTTAGGAATAGAAAAGGAGTACATAGGAGTTACAACGAGAAACCTAGGAGTAAGGGTCAGAGAGCATAAATATGATATTAGAAAAAGATCTAACACAACGGTTCTGGCTTAGAAGGCTCAGGCCCAAGGATCCGTACTTAGGTGGGAGGATGTGGAAATCATCAGACAAGTGCACTCCCCAACTTTAGTGAAAACTGCTGAAAAAATGGAAATATATAGGAGCAAGCTAGATGAAAAACGTATAAACGCCAGAGATGCAGAGGGCCTACCCTCAGCATGGAAGTATGCCATTAAAAAACTTACAAGTAACTCTTGAATTGCGCCATATCCACAATTGCGTTATGGGAACCTTAATGATTTTTATTGGTTAACGGATAGTGGCTTATAATAATATTTAATAGTTGTATGTTATTTATTTTTACATTTATGTATTTTTACGCTTTAATTTTAATTTTAATTAGTTGCTACGTTGTCGGTATTTACCTCTTTGAATTTGAATTTGTTGTTCTATTTTTTGTTATTCCAAATTCGAATGTTTCAACCTGAGGATGATCTATGGAGTAGATCGAAAATGTTAGTTTTTAATAAACTCCCTTGGCAACGAATAAGGTGTTTGTTACTTGATTTTCTTGTTTTTTTTTTCTTTTTACGAAACTCTGCAATTTTTCCATGTATATTACTTCCTCCAAGTCGCTGTTGAGGAAGGCTGATTTTACATTGAAGTATCTCACTTCTACTCCTTGGTATGTACCAACAGCAAGTAGTATTCAAACAGTTTCATGTTTGATGACATGCAAAGGTTTCATCAAAGATCTCTCCTTATTGCTTTTGAAAGCCTCTAGTGACAAATCTTGCTTTATAAGCAATGATTTTTTCCAGTTGCATCATGTATACTCCTGGGAGTCTTTCAGGGTTCAGGAGTATACACAGTACCACTAGAAGACAGAAGGTGTGATAGACAACTGACATATATTGGTTCCACGAAGTGTTCATTAAAAGTGAGGTTAAAAGAACATGAGTCATATATACAGCACGGTAGAAACACAACGGCCCTGGCAACATACGCTTCAGAACAGGAAATAATGGCAGACTGCATGCGGCGAAAATCATTATAACCAACTCCAACCCACAACAACCGAAATGGCTATAAGCCATGGAGATATTTAAGGCGGGAAGAAACGGTATGTGTATTAATTATAAAGAGGAAATGGCCCTATCGATAGCATGGCAGATTTTGCTGGATAACAGCGTTTAAAGCGATGAGTATGAAGCATGAGCAACACAAATTCGGAACAATTTCAAAGGATAGAATTCGGAACAGATTCATATCGAATGTTTATTTGAATATTAAAGGCCCATTCGGTATAGCCTGAAGAAGAGCCCAGGAGGGGCGACAAAAACATTCGCAATTCTAAAAATAGAAACACTCCGGTTAAAGGTTTGAGGAGTATTTTATTTTAATATAATAAATTTTATATAAAAACAATATGTGGTTTACACAATTAAATTCAATAAGGAGAAAGAGAGACTTAAAGTGATCAGTATCTGATCACTTTAAGTCTCTCATTCTCTAAGTCTTTATATAACTCTCTTATAATTCACAATTTTTCATTTAAAATTGCCATGGTGGTTTATTTCAACTAAGGTAGCATTGTTCCTCATCACCTTGGATAGTCGGGGTTCTATCGTACAATATATATTGTTGACAATTCTATGTTTTAAATTTTGAAGATTAAATCTAGGTATAATATGTTTAATTACCTTTATATTTATGAATTTTGTAGGTAGCTATTAAATTAAATTTAATATGTTTATAATATTTGTGAATAGCTAGTTTAATTAATAGAATAATTTGGGATTAATAACAATTAAAATAGTAGCTTTAAGAAATATTCACAAACATGAATATCATTAATTTGTCAACAAGAAAAACACTTACACACTTTTCTAGCAAAGTGTACAAAGTTTTTTTTTCTGTTAATATATGGCAGTCTTAGCTTTAGATGTTTTTGTGATCATTAATTCATTTATGTATTGATTTGTAGGGAACTAGAACCATAGATATTGAATTGGAAGCACAGATTGAACAGTTAAGAGAAACTCAACGTAAATACATGTATATATTACGTCTGGTTCGTGCCTTGTCTAGTCATTTCTATCATGTGGTACAGACCCAACAGTCATTAGGAGAAGTGTTTTCAGATTTAGCCCATAAATCTCCAGAACTGCAAGAAGAGTTTTTGTATAATGCTGAAACACAAAGAAATCTATGTAAAAATGGAGAGACTTTACTGGGTGCATTACATTTTTTTATATCAAGTCTTTCTACACTTTGTAATAAAACAATGGATGATACATTATTAACAATTAGACAGTATGAAAATTCGAGGCAAGTATTTTGTTAATATACAGCAGAAAAAAAATAATTTTAAGAACTTATTTAATACATTTTATTTCAGATTAGAATATGATGCATACAGAACTGATTTAGAAGAGTTAATGCAAACTGCAAAAAGTGATTCTACATCATCTAAACTAGAAGAAGCCAGAAGAAATTTTAGTATCTATAAAGAAAAATATGAAAAATTACGTTCAGATGTCTGTGTGAAAATGAAATTTTTGGATGAAAATAAGGTTAGGACTGTTTCTCATATACTATAAATTGTCTTGGATGTTGTAAACTTCTGGTTTTAATTTGTATTGATATGTGTAGTTTTTAATTTGAGGTTAAGAACCACTGCAATAAATTAAATGATTTTGTGGAAATAATTTAAATAATTAAGGTGACATGATAAATATAGTGTTTGAATTTTCATTTTATATATATATAATGAAAATTCTCAAACACTATTCTATAAAACAATTATATATATATATATATATATATATATAAAATTGATTTATAGAATACAAAAGATGATATATGTATTTTGTGTTTTTTGTTTAATATTGATTGAAGGATTCACTAGAAAAGACCAGTTGATAGAGCATAGAAATTTAGATAACAAAGGTCATTTAACTGCTGACCGGTTATGGACAGAAACAATATGGATATTATATGGAATGAAGTCATGTATATTTAATAGTACAGTACATGGAAAACACTATGCATGGGCATATTACAACAAAGGAAAAAAAACATATTACAATCATATCAATTTCAGCACAAAACACTATGATTAACAGTACAGTGGTTAATAATTAGTCTGTTTAAAAAAAAAAAAGAAAAAAGCAATACAATATTAATAACAATAACAAATAAAACTGACAACAATAATAATTATAACTAAAACAGAAAAAAGTAATAAAAATATACACGTAAAGTGGCAGCAAATAGTCAATTCAAACAAAAATTTCATAAAAATTATATAGAGGGAAAAATTAAACAATTACCTGAAAAAATTAAATAAATAATTAATTATAATGTGCCCAAAAGTGCCAACTCTCAAGCACTGAAACATCCACTAATATACTATATCCACATCTGGTGGTTAAAATTCTGAAAAAAATATCTTAAACTAAAACAATTAGTTCTTATTAGCCATTATCTTGTAATAAAATTATAAACACAATCATATTTATTATAATCGCATAACAATTACTTACATGATTGAACTGATAAATAATCTAAACCAAAAGACTTTTGTCTGACAGATGTGATAGCCTTACATTCAGTTACTAAATGAAAAACATCAAAATGAACACTAGAGTAAGAATTCACAATAATCTAAACACAGAGCTATCATTCTTTTAAATATATTGCATCACACATATGACATTGTTTGTATAATACAAAATGGTCTCTATATTTAAATAGGTTACCGAGTCCCATTCATTAAAAATATACAAATACAACTTATTATATTTATAGTTAGCAGCTCTATCTTTAAACTCATTTAAATAGTAATTTTTGCTAATGTCATTAAAATAACAAAGGCATTAGTTTCATTCAACATAATAGGATAATCTTGATAACCAAAATTTTGGAATAAGGACAGTTTGATTTTCCCATGCTACTCTTTGAGAAATTAAGTATAATTTAGTGGACTCAGTGAGTTTACTAACTGACTGTTTATATAATCACCTTAAATTATTTTTTATTTTATTAAAATAAAGAGGGATCCTTTGGAACTTCAAATATATAATGTACAATGGAGTCCATCTTTTTAATGAATATAAATGTTTAATAAAGTTAATTTGTAAATTGTCGTCTTTTCCTCTCCAATCAAAGAGCCCCTTATATAGCAGTACTGACTGAATAAATGACACAAATAATTTTAATTTATCTTTCCAGTGTAACAGTCTACCATACACATATGCTTTGGTAGTCTTATCTGTGCCAATATTAACTTTACTATGAGTATACTTTAAATGCTTAAAAAGTGCCCATTGGACTAGCAAAATACATTGAAATATTTGTACTCGTTAACAACTTATATTTTACATTTCTGTATAAATCAATTTTCATTTTTAGAATGTTTTCTCCATTTCAGTATACCATTATTTTAGATTTATCAGTATTAACAGAAAGTTTTAACTTCTGTTGTACATATTTCAAAACATCAATCATTCTCTGCAGACCTATAAGTGAGTTCTGCCATAACAACCATATCATCTGCATATGCCAAGTATTTCAACTCTGTTCCCAGAAGATAAATGCCTACTAATTTGGAGGCAGTAAATTTTCTAAAAAGTGAGTTTAGATATAAATTAAACAATATTAGGCTCAATACACAACCCTGTTTCACTCCTTTAAACGTGAAAAAAAGATCACTGGTACTCCCTTTACCAGAGACACATGCCTCTGTATTAGTATATAACTGAATCAAACAATTTACAAATTTATAACTCAAGCTAATCTTCAAAAGCTGTCTCCACGAAAGGTCTCTATCTAAAGAGTCAAATGTTGATGTCAGATTAACGAAAAAAACATAAAGTTTATCTTGTTTCTACTTTAAAGATTTTTGAATTAAGGCATATGGAACAAAAATATTATTCATTGATGAGAAACCAGACCGGAAACCATCCTGGAAATTCGAAAGTACCTTGTATTTATTCAACCAAGTTATCAGTTGCATACATAAAATTTTACAAAAAACTTTTGAAATTGTCAGTAGTAACAAAATTGCTCTATAATCATCAGGTAGATCTCTGACCCCCTTCTTAAACATAGGAATAATCTTAGATATATGCCAATCCAATGGAATCTTTCCTAATTGATATACATTATTAAACAAATCTACCATATATCTAATCAAGCCTGGGAAGTACTTACATAGTTTCACTGGTATACTATCAATACCCAGAACAGTACCATTTTTCATAGTAACTAAAACCTTTTCCACATCCTGTTCTGTTACCTCCATATTCAACACATCATCCTGCCAATTCACACACCAATTATATACAGAAATATCTGATAAATATTGTCTGGAGTGAAATTTCCTTAAAAAATAGACCACTCAATCAAGATGTGGAAACTCCTTATATTTAGTTTTAACAAAAAAATTAATGAATTGCCAGTACTGCTTATCACCAGATACCAAACTTATTAATCCTCTGTAATTCGAGTCTCTTCCATATGCTGTCACTCGATCTGCTCTTATTAATCCTCTGTAAAAAAAATCGCCGTTTTTTCTTAGCTCTACATAAATTACGAGTCACATTACATCTATATATATATAAATGGACATGTATGTCCCTATATTTCACTTTTTCGCCAAAACTACACATCGCACGTGAATGGTGTTTGTATGTGGTGGTAGCCCCAAGTCTCCATTCGTGCATAGGGGTGGTTGCGTCTCGATAGCTATAAGGGTGCGGGAGATATGAGGCTAAAAGTAGCTGAAAGTGGCTTTCTATTTCGAATGTTTTGTTTGATTTTTTCGAATTTGTTCGAATTAAATTCGAACATAAAATTCGAATTGGTTCGATTATAGAACGATTGAAAACGTTCCAGAAACGTTGAAATTTGTTCGTTTGACTAAACGTAAAAATTCTCTAATTAGTCTGGAAACGGGGGACCTAATTCTTGCATTTTGTGAAAATGGGTAAGATTAGCTATAATGTAATTATCTTAATCTTCACTATCGTTACTTTTTGCCCAGTGAAGCGGGTCCTTGCAGCTAGATTCTAGATTACTTAGAAAAACAGTCTTTTATATATATATAAAAAAACTATACTATTACATACAAATAAAAACCCAGCGAAGCGGGATCTTGCAGCTAGTTCTTTAATAAAATTATTCACAGCTACACTATTCCCAATCTTCTCATCTCATCTTGTTCAATGCCTGATTTCTTCCAGCAGTACTCAACCTACAATCTGTATCAAACCACAAAAAATTAAAAGTTCCAACCGGCCTTTAGCACCAATGTGAAAATGAGTATTTAATTAAATTACTCAGGACTTCGAACTTTAACACTGGTTGACTCTGAATTGCAGACTATATTTATGATTCACCATATCACTACTTTCTTCCCTCCAAAAAATTCACTCTTTATTACCCATAAGTCTTTTTAACAGTTGTGTTTTCTTTTTAAGTTTACAATCTAAAACTACACTAATTGGAAAATGATTATTATATACATTATCTAACACAGAAAAACTTGTAACAATAGATAACCGAGTCAGCTTAACCAAGGCTAAATCAATTACGGAACATCTTGTTTCACCCACATAAGTATAATAATGTGACCTTTTGGGTTGGCACCTTTTTAGTGCCCTGTCAGGATTGACACCACCGTGTTTATTGGAACACGGAAGCCAAGATGGCAATTACTACGTCACATCGTCAGCGAGCGATCCTGTAAGTGGACAGATGGATTCGTAATGTGTCAGCATATCGAGAGACAGCGTATGGAAGAGACTCAAACTACAATTAATACTTAACAAGGATTTAATTAAAAATAAATTGGATAAGATACAGAGGCTCTAAAGTTTGTCGCGGAGAGAGAGTTCACATAACGAGCGCAAGTTGCATAAATACCCGGTGATAAAAAGTGATCTCCCGATGGAGCTCTCATTTTTTGATAATAGTTCTGATGGTGATTACTTCCACTATAATATCCACTAGCACAATGATGGCACAAGGTATCCAAATGGGCACTGGATGACGATATTCCTGGAGTAATCGGTGCGGGTTTCCTGTGTCGAAAGGACAGACGACGACTGACTTTTTTTGGCCGTCTCTGGTGATATTCACAAACGATATCGGCTGTCCAGAGGTTAAAAGATCACGAGAAAGCATTGTGTTGCCTTCGAGAAAATGTAATGGGAGACTTTCTCAGGTAGCTACGAACGACAATCGTTACGTAACTCAAACAATATTAATATTAAAGTCTAGTTCTAATATAGGAATTTCTGCTACCTTACAATAACCTTTAGACACAGATGATTCTATCATTTAAAATTATATATCCCGCATCTTCACAAAAATACAACACCAATCCTTCGCAATTATTTATCAATGTATCTTGTGATGGTCATGACATCCAACTTGATCAAGATTCTCATTACAATAATAATTCTATTCTTGTCTATTTCACAAACTGAAGTTTGTTGATAGAAAAATTGGTTTTTTACTCTATGTGGATGACATTGTCCTACTAAGTAATAAACCCAAGGACCTCCAGCAATCTTTAAATGATTTAGAGGAAAGTTACAGGAATTTTGGTATGTCAATCAGCTGAAAGTTAGTTTGGAAATCAGCAATAGATTAAACTAGGTAGGTCAAACAGTTTATAAATATTGCCGGTACCTTCCTTCCTAAGCTGTGTTTCGTCTGCCTTAGAAAGGCAATTAGAAGCCCAAGAAGAGCCATGTATAGCAGACTTGCCGACCTTGTTAGAGTAGAGGACAGCATATACAGAAAGGATCCTAACATACTGGCATATGTTAACCTAAGAATTATTAATCTTCAGGTACAAATGTACAATCAGTCCACTTATACCTTATTTGAGCATTGGGTCAATCTTTTTGAAGGTTTGTTTTAAAAGATTTTGCAAGAAAAGCTTTTTTTTTTCAAACTAGTTATTTTTCTATTTTGCAGATAAGCAACAAGAAAAATGCACCTTTTAAAAATCCAGCAAATAAGTTTACTAATAAAAACGTGAACGATGAAATAGTGTGTCAAAATAGAATGTAAATTTACATTCTATTTTATTGTAACTGAAGAGGATTGGTTAAACCAATCGAAAATGTTTTTATTATAAATTTATTTGCTGGATTTTTAAAGGTGTTTTTTTTCTTGTCTGTTTATCCAGTTGATAGAATATATATTGCAGAGAAGCAATTCCTACTAAAACTTTACTATTGTTTGCCAAATTATACTGTAAAAAATATTTGTTAAATTTCAGTTTCATATGTTCTAATTTATTTTTTAAAACAAAAATCTGTTTCAAAAATTTTTGATTTTATCATCTTGTTAAGGTCAAATTTGATATTTTATATTCTAGAATATCTGTACCTAATTTCTTTTAGCCTGTATCTTAGAGAAAGTGGCAAAAACAGATTTTGGTCTAAAGGGTGGAATTTATTTTGCAGGTGAAGGTGATGCACAAGCAGTTGCTGTTGTTACACAATTCTGTCTCTGCCTACTTTTCTGGAAATCAGACCATGCTGGAAACCACTCTGAAACAGTTTAACATCAAGCTGAAGAATCCTAACAGTGGAGAACTTTCTTGGCTGGAACAATGACTGCACTTTCCAGAATCATCTGAAATTATTGGAAGAGACCAGATGCAGAGCATTCATGCACTAGTGGGCAAGTGTGGTAAAAAGTTGACTGCAAATTTCGGGATACTTTTTATATGTGAAACTCTGTGTTTAACATAGATTTAATATATATATATATTATGACATAATAATTGGATGTTCGGGCCACTTTTACTCCAGATGGCGACGGAAGCTTTTTATCCCTTAGGATTGCCACTGTAACAAGCTTGTGGAAATTGCACAAGCAATTCATTCCTGTACCTGGATGTATTCAGACCCTTCTGTTTTACATATGATTACAGAAGTAGTGTTAGAAATGCTGAAAAGATTTTTGGTAGGAAGAGTTCATTGATAAATTAATCTATGAGCATTGATTACCAGTCTGGCAGGCATTTCCATCTTTTGTTCCATTTCACCCCAAGGAAGTTTCAGTGTAACTTAAATGAAATGCCAGCAAAGGGTAAAAGCGTCTTCCGTCCAGTTCCCATGGTAAAGCATTTTTGTAAGGAATCATGGAAATGGTCAGTTTCCTCTAGTTTAAGGAAACCCTGTAAACTGCAAAATTTCCAATAAAAGAGTGAAATTAAACGTGCCTTTATCCTTTGTAGTTCCACTAAATTGCATCTGCTGCCCTTTTTGACTCACTATGTTAATTTGAACATTCCTGAAAATATCACATTTTACCTTTTTCCAACAAAAGTTGATGATAAGTGTGGATAATTCTGTCATCCCATTTGCTTCTCCAACATTTTGACACTTGAAAAGAGAGTGCCATCATTCGAATCTTTGACCCTTCCTAAAAAATTTAGTGATAGGCCAAGGATATGGTAGCTGACTACAGTGATTCCCATTTGAGGCCATCTTTCATACAGATATTTGTTGGTCAGTGAAAGACCAATATGTCTTTCCTTGACTTAAAATTAAGATACACTACTTAAATGGAAATGTGTCATCTATTATGTTCCCAGCTTTGTTATATATAAAGAGGGAAAATAGGGCATTTAGTCAAAATGACTTCCTGAAGATTTTTACATTTTTGACTCTGAGATCTTGAGACGTTGAAAAATGCAAAAAAAATTTAGGTGTTTTTTTTCTGTATGTATGAATGTTAGTGTGTAAAGAGGGGCACAATTTTGTTTGTTTCTTCACTACTAGGTGCATAAATAGACACAAGGCATTTTACATCATCTTTATTGATCTTCTATTGGCCGATACGCGTTTCGGGCAATAGAAGATCAATAAAGATGATGTAAAATGCCTTGTGTCTATTTATGCACCTAGTAGTGAAGAAACAAACAAATAAAGGAAGACATGGTATCGGAAATACATAAGGGCACAATTTTGTTTACCTTGTTTGAAACTTAATAACTCCTGTGCTTTTTGTCAAAAATTTTGAAAGTTTGCTGGGAGGTTTGTGTATTAGGGAGATTGATGCCATTAAATTTTGGTGGTTAAAGGATGAGGGGTGGGGGTCTTGTGTATCACCAGTAGGGTCAGACTTGATGATTTTACTCGTTATTAACATTTACAATTTCTTATAAAACTTATCTCTACTCTCAAAATTAAGCTTTTTGCCATAAACACAACAATTAACACCTAAATGCTAATTCCAGCACTGAATGAACAGAAAATTTTAATGCTCGAACGTTTTCGGTTGTCTTTTAGAGGCCCTCTTCAGGATGAAACACAGAAAAAAACAGTTCTATCATTTGGAAACTTCGAATACAGCCATGTTCCAAATTTTTAAATATTTAAACAATGTACCGTATGGGGTAAAAATCGTTATGTTTACGTTAAAAATTTGAAACACGGCTGTATTTGAACTTTTCAAATGATAGAACTGTTTTTTTCTGTGTTTCATCCTGAAGAGGGCCTCTAAAAGACGGCCGAAAACATTCGAGCATTAAAATTTTCTGTTCATTCAGTGCTGGAATTAGCATTTAGGTGTTAATTTTTGTGTTTTTTTATATTAGTTCCAGTTTACTTGTGCTAGTTTTTTAGTCTGCTTTTTGCCATTTTATAATAGTTAAAAATGTAAAATTGTTTTAATGAAATATAACAAATGGTGCCACCAAAATTTTAAATGTTGCTAGGAAAGTTGAGCAACTCATTATTAATTTATTTTGAATGACAGAGACTTTTTTTATCCTAGCTGAAAGTTAGCTGTTGGATCACACTCTTGTGGGAGGCAGTCCACTGCATCACGTAGGTGGTGGCAAAGTGTGGGAAAATAGAGTTTCTCTCTACTCCTTACCAGCTGGGTGAAAATTGACAGTCCATGCTATCCCATGAATACCTAACACAGCTTTACCCTTTTATTTATTTTCAGAAAGAAATCATCCAAACAATTTTTATGATAATGTAATTTCTACTGCTTTAAAATTCTCAATAACTTGGGAAATGTTGACATCTGTAAGTGTCTTCCTTTTCTTCAGGATGGATTCTCTTAAATATTTGATGTTTGACGCTTAAGAATCTTCCTGTCTCCATGAGTATCAGTGTTTGCTACAATAAAATTTACTCCTTTCAAGTTGGACTGGACAATGAACTTGACTATCAGAATTAATGAATTCATCAAGCCTGAGGTTATGACAAAATTGCATGTCATTTGTTACAGATTTATTTAAGGTTTCTGCATCTAATGAAACTTTCATTTTCTGGCTTTCCCATTCAATGTGCCACCTACTTAACTTATCTGTTGCATGGTGGCCTTCTGCTTCTTCTAACACAAATTTTTCAAAATATTCCCACTTAATTTGTTACCGTCACTGTGAGAATATCCATCAAACAACACTTTTTTCTCCTAACAAATTCATTACTAGTTTAATTTAATAGGACGTGCAGCATCTAGTACAGCATAAATTTTATGATGAGGATTAGCAGGATGGAAGGACCAGCACTGGGCTTTCAACAGCAAATTTTACCACTAATTTTGCCAACACATTCTTGTTTGTTATTGTTCCATCACAAACAGTAGCTACAATTTCTATTCTAGTGTCATGTAATTTCCTTAAGTACTGTTCCACCAAATTAAATATAATTTCTGCAGAGTCCATGTACTAAACAGTAGCCAAGAAGTATTTTCCAGTTTGTATTAACAACTGTCACCAAATAAACAAGTGACTCTTTTGCCACATCGCAGTCCTCACTATTCACGTTTCCTTGCCCAAAATCAACTAGCCACAAATTCCAAATTATGTCCTCCTTAATGGCCATCTCATGATATATCAGCTCCAAGTGTGAGGTCCTGGACAGAAATTGAAATTTTATGTTAATGATGACAAATAACCAGTAGGATAGTTAAACTCTCACCTTTTGAAATTAAACAAAGCAAAGACTTAGTCTCACGAAAACAATAAAACTTCTTTCTGTCAAAAAAAAAAAAAAAAACAAAAGGCTGAAATTATAAGGGAGGAATTTTAGCCAAATGGGATCAGGTTGTGTCAATGATCTCTTTTATGCCCCAAAAGGTTTTTGAATTATCACTGGGTATTTGAATAAGGTTACTGACAATTGTGGGATATCTATGGTAGGTGTATTGCATGGCGTTACTGCGGATATATAGAGGTTCTCCCATAAAAGCAAACAAATTAGACAGCTTTATTCATATGTTAGCTTCTATATATCCATCTATCAACTTTACTGTGGAAGAACTAATTGACAAAATCTCCTTTTCAGATCTGGAAATACATAGATTACCTGAACTGCCATTTTCTGTTTAACATAAAAATAACAAGATGCCGCATATGATCCCTGTGACTGCATTCTGGCCTTCTCAGTTTGTAAACACAATTACTTCGTTTATTTGCAGAGAGCTCCTTCTTTTTATTCATCCAGACATTAGTAAACAAAGAATTACAACTTATTAATAGGGTGGTGTGCAATGCTGGTTATTCTCCTTCCAGGTTTAGATGGATCAAAAACAAGTTGTTTTTGCAGAGTTTCTTCTGCAACAAGGATGAACTTAGGATAGTACAATCCCCAATACTGTTTTTAAACCCTACATCACTGAGAATATTGAATCTTTTTTAGAAAGCATGGCTTTAATTTGCTTATAGTCCCCAACCTACACTGTGAAAAGTATTATGTAATGATAGAGAGACAAATGAAAAATCAGGAGTCTACAAAATTTTGTTACAACACACTCTTGGGAGGAAATTATTTACATTGGAGCTACTACTAGAATGCTATAGTCCTGTATCCTGGAACATCAAGATGATATTAAAAACAACAGACTGGCAACTGAGTTATTTAAAAAAGTATTAGACCAGAGTTATCTATCATTTTGGCACACTAAATTACTTAAGCAGTGCAATGATTGAAGGGAGTTATTTATATGTGAGAACCTCTATATATCCTACCATAAATATCCCACAATTGTCGGTAACCTTATTCAAATAATTTAATTTGCAATTTTGTATTTACATATGTACCACAATCATATACATCTTACTAAATTGCTTTTTAAGGATTTTTGGAAAGTATGATGTCAATTACTATGCACTTCTATAATTTTTCAAAAATATTTTAATTTTTTCAATTAATTTCATTTTGTTCTGTATTCCATCCACGTGCCTTAGATAATTTGAAAAAGTCCATTCAATAACCGAATGTTCGAAAATTAATTGTATTCAATTCTTTTTTGCCTGAGGATCACAGGAGAGGTCAAAATCGAAGCTAAACTTGATCTCCCAACTGGAGATGATGTCAATCTTAGGATTTACATTCTTTCCCTTTAAAGTAACAAAGTTTGAGTCTAACTGCTAACATTTTTCTCTTTCATTTTTTGTGAATTTTGTAGCAGTAAGGGCCTGCCAGGACCTTACACAAATACATCAGTGAATGATAGGAATCACCTGAAAAAATTTAATTATTGATTGGGTAAGCAAAGAAAAAGAAATCTAAAATCTATTTGGGCAATTAAGAATTTTTTCTGAAATTAACTTTTTGAATTTTAAGCAAATTCAACAGAGAAATTTATTATTTAGGGAAATTATTAGAGAAATTTATTAACAGAGACCATTATGCCAAAAATTGTAGCATTAAGGCTGCGTTCACACTGCCGACACAACAAAGACATGCTTTTATAATTTGTCATCATCTGTAAAACATTTATGCTAACATTTTACTAGTCGTCATTGATCTTTCGTCTTAGTTGTTGGTCATTCCGAAGCCAACATTCAACAATTGTAACAACTCCAGTCAATATGAACTTCCCACAGTTCTTTAAACAAGATGGAGGAGCAACTGATCTCGTATACGCAAGAAAGACTTTGGCTATATGCATATGTAGGAGAGATTACAGAGATGTTGATAAAAAAATAATAGCTGGAAGGAAATTTCAAGGACCTAATTCAATATATTTTGTATAAATATATTAAATTTATAGTATCTAAGCAGAGATATTCATTTAGTGCAAATAATAAATTAACAACAAATTAATATATTATTATATAAACGATGGAAATAAATATGTTCAAAATTAGGAAATTTATGTATAATAAAAATTTTAAATAATTAATGATTAGTTGAATGTAATTAAAATAATTTACATACTGTATATTAATCTTTACTTTATTCTTTATGACTCCTTACAGAACTTTCAGTAGCATTGCAAATTACAGTTCAGTTCAGTTCAGTTCAGTTATTTTTATTGTAAAATACCAAAAGGTACATTCCCGGTACCGTAGGTACACAACCGGGTAAGATCGCGACAATGGATTAGCATTCAGTGTGACATACAGATTACAGTCAGATATGGTTACAATTACAAATGCAATAATACATCATGTAAAGCTACGAAATTTAGAGTTAGGTGATTACATCTGTTAGATTTCAATTATAATACAAGGTTAAGAAAAAAAAAAGGAAACAAATTGCTGGAATATAACAACATAAAGCACAGCACAGCAAGGTGTTGTGCGCGCAAGATAACAACAGTTTCAAATACTTAATTTTTACAATATTCAGTGAACAAATTACAGATACTTAAACATTTGAATACAGGCTATGTTATACAATACAGAGTTGCTGTGTAGAAATACAAAATGCAGAACATAGGATACACAATATGAATAATAGTAATATACAAAGTGCATTGAACAGATGCCAGCATAGCTGGAATAGGTAGGTATATGAGTTAGTATGTGTGTTATAAAATATACAAATAATTGATTGCAGGATTACTAATGCACAAATAATAAAATATGTGATACAATGTGAAGAAATGAAGTGCTTAAAACCAAAGTACCAACGCTACAATACATCAAGGTGTCATATGCTAGAGTGAATAGATCAATTACAGATGCATTAGTATTTAAAACGATGCACGTTATACAAGTACAGATTTGCTGTGAAGAGATACGACAGTTGCCGGGTACATAATACGTGATACAGCTTACCGATTAACAGATTGTAATTGGCAGATGCTGACACAGCAGACGGTCAATTGAATGCTGGCACGGATGTCCTTTTAAAATACATATCAGTGAGCTGGATGAGTGCACGGTAGGTATCTTCATGTTTGAGAAGGCATCCCAGATTTGGAGGAGGCCAGTTGATGTTATGGGCTTCAGTGAGGATCCTCAGTTGTAGTCTCTCGGGTTCCAACATCGGACAGTGTAGGATGTAATGAGTACTTCCGTCCGTGGCGTTACATATCGAGCACAATGTGTTGGTCGTACCTTTAAACCTCGCCAGGTAGGCGAAGAACCTACCATGGTTGGTGAGCATCTGGGTTAACTGATGACTGGGGGAGTACCATTTCAGTCCGATGAATTCTTTTATGTCAGGAATGAAGTTGTGAGTGACTGAGTTGTTTTCATCCCAGTCTTGCTGCCAAGAGGCAATGAGTTCCTGCCACAGAAGTCTCTTTACGGTTGTCTTGTTCAGTTTATGGTAAGAGATGGGAAGGTCTAAGTTGGTGGATGCCTCTTTAGCGAGGGCATCCGCCCTCTCATTGCCGTGTTGGCCCTGATGGGCCCTCGTCCAGTTGAGAAAGTATTTATTATTTGAACAGTTTATGATGTCCAGGATGTCATGGGCAATGGGGTGGAGGCTCTGGGTCTGTAAGAGTGCCATTGCAGAGGCACTGTCGGTGGTAATATTGATGGTCTTGTCAGTGTGATGTTGGTCAGTCCAGGCCACAGCCTTGTAGATGGCGAACAACTCAGCCTGGAAAACGGTGCAGTGTTCTCCAAGTCTGAATTGCCCCTGTGTATATTCCACACCATTGTAGAAGGCCACATAACTGCATCCCACATTCGTACCAGTCTTTGATCCGTCCGTATAGATGTGAAGGTCTTCTCGTTCTGGAATGCTGAAGTTGATTCTATGAGGGGTAGCGGGATGCCGTGAATGGGCAAAATCGACATTTGTCTCAAAGTCTTCATGTTTGATGTTATGGCTGGTGGTGGAGATGTCGCGGCCCCATCTGGTATGCCAGATCTTTGAATGCATAGTTATTATTTTATCAAGAGGAGCCTTCTTGGACAGAACCTGCAGGGAGACATTAGATGTTGTGCTGTATGCTCTTGTAATTTGTATTAGGGCTCTCCTCTGCGCCGCTATTATTTTTCTTCTGTTGTGAACCTTGTGGACAGCTTGCCCCCAGCTGCCACAAGCATAAGTACATATAGGAATAAAGATTTGGTGGTAGATGGCATCAAGAGCTTCAGTTGTTAGGCCCCACCTCTTCTTTGCAATGCCTGCAAAGGCGTTGAAAATCTTGCCTGTCCTGTCATTAATGTAGCTGATGTGTGCATTCCACAGCATACGGAAATCAAGCACAACACCTAGGTATTTGATTGTCTTCTCGATGCGCACAGTTTGCCCACCCATCTTAATAGTAGGGACTCTGAGGTAAAGGTTTTGGTGCCTGGGTTTGTTAAATACAATGCCTTTGGTCTTTATGGCATTAAAGTTAAGTTTGTAATTGGTGCCCCAGTTGAGAATCCCTTCGAGAATCCGGTTGCCATTGTACTCAAGATCGGCACGTGAACGACCACCCAACAACACTAGTGCATCGTCCGCGTAGGCCACGATGCTGTGCTGTCCGAAGTCTTGTTTCAAGAAGTCATCAAAGACCACGTTCCAAAGAATTGGGCCACACACAGAGCCCTGTGGGCAGCCCCTGACGACTTTTCTGTTGAAGTTGTGTCCTCCACATTGTAAGTCAGCGGTGCGGTCTGAGAAGTAGTCTGTCATAAGTCTGTAGATGTTTGCGGGACAGCTCCTGGTCCTCAGGTTATAGAGGACCGAGGGCCACCAGGCGCTGTCAAACGCCTTGGTAATATCTAGACTTATGGCCATCACGTATTTGTAGTTATCCAGGAGTTCATTAGTACTCTCAACGACCCTCTCGATGGCATCCGCTGCTGAGCGTTGTGGACGGAAGCCATACTGGCTGTTTTGGAGATGAATGTGTTTTTCGAGATGCCAGAGAAGTCTATTGGTGATAAGTCTCTCCAGCACCTTGCCAAGAACTGGCAAGAGGGAGATAGGGCGACTGTCCTCAGGATTACCCGGTTTTGGCACGGGCACAATCCTAGCACGCTTCCATGGTTTGGGGAAAATACCGTGACGAAGACAGGCATTGAAAATTTTAATCAGGTGGTGTGGAATAAGATTCCAGAGTTCCTTCGCCAGTTCAGGCATTATTTCGTCGTGTCCGGGAGCTTTTTTATTGCTGAGATTAGAGATGGCCTTTCCAATCTCATGGGGCTGAAACTCAGGTGTGTCAAGCGTATTAATCTCCTTGTAGGCCTGCTCGCGGGCCGTGCGTTGAAAGTCAGTTTCCTGATTTTGAGTGTCCTCGAGGCAGAAGTGATCCATCCTTCGATTTGCAGCCTGGAAGAAATCTTCACCGATGGAGGAAGAGTGTAAAATTTGCTTTCTCTTGAGTTTGTTAGTGCAGTAACGGGTTAAGAATCCCCAAGGGTTTTTTGTGGCAGCAGCACAATACTTAGTCCAGGAAGTTTGTTTGGCCCTCTTGATTTCAGATTTATAAGTGCAAAGGTGCTCAAGATATTGGAGTCTGTGGTTATTGCGAAGAGGTTCAACGTGACAGTTCTGGTACTTTTTCCTTAATCTTATGTTCGTTAGACGAAGATTTTTAAGTTCTTCTGTCCACCAAGGGACTGGCTTCCGCCCGTTTCTGTACTTGGGAATGTAGGTGTTACAGGCCGTCTCTATCATGTTGATGTTGTTCTCAATGCGTTCCCGAGTTTCGTGGGTATCGTCACAGTCGCAGTCCATCAGATTTGTGTCAAGGAAGTCTCTCATGTTTGCCCAGTCAGCTTGTTTCAGATTGTACTTTAGGCGTTGGTGCCTAAAATTATCATTAGTGCTGGTGCTAATGGAAAAGGAAATCATAGCGTGATCATCCAGTGAGTCTTCTAGAACTTTCCAGTCAGTGATGTTTTGGTAACAGCCCAGGGAGCAAGCCGTGACGTCGATCCAGCTGCGTCCCTGGCTGGAAACAAAGGTGGGCGGAGACTGTGGATTATTGATGACTTGGAGGTTGTTTCTTGCAAAAAACTCTTCCAATTTGCGCCCTCGGTGGTCCAAGCGATCACCTCCCCATGTAGGGGAGTGCGCATTGGTATCACCAGCTACTATAAAGTGCACATTGGTGAATATATCCATGCAGTCTTGAATGAGTGTTAAGGTCTCCTCTATGTTGTTGTCTTTCGGGCAGTAGTAGTTAATGATAATATACCTGCTGCTGTTTATGATCATCTCGGTACAGCAAGTGTATTGGGTACTAATATTTCCGTGATGTAGGATTGATAAATCGTTGTGAGGGACGATGGAAACAGCCCAGGGATAATCCGAAGTGCCACTAAGTGTGATGCACGAGGTTGGGAGACAAGCTGGGCTGTTGCGGACACAGTAAGGTTCTTGGCAGATAATAAAGTCGTGGTTATTAATGTGAGTTGTCAGTATGGAGGTGGCGGCAATGCTCCTCCCAGTGTTGTATTGTAGAAAACGGACTTTGGACTTATCGTGTAGGTCCATAGTCGGTTCTGCTGATAATGTTGGACTTGATTCTCTTATACACTAGGCAAGAACCATTCCTAGCGTTGTGTTCAGTTTCTGCCGCGTTTTCGTGTCTGCAGTTGCAGCATACTGCTACTTTATCTTTATTCATACAGTCTTTGAAGAGATGCTCGCCTGAGCAGTGGCTACAGGTTGGAACATCTTCGGAGCACATGTTAGTTGTATGTCCAAACCTACAACATCTGAAACATTGCAGGACAGGACAGAAGTCCGAGATCCTGCACTTAGACCACTCGAGAGAAACCTTCCCCAGCATCAACAGTTGTTTACGTAGATCGGGTGAAACTTGTATGACCCAGTTGATAAAGTCTCTATTTTTTCTTCCCATGTTGAACTTTATTCTAAAGGCCTCATTAAACTCCTCTTCCGTGAAGGTTTCACTAATTATATTGTTCTGCCTGTAGATTATTATGGGAAGTTCCTCAGGAGAGATCTGGGCAGGGACAGAGTAGATCGCTATGTGGGGCAAACGTTTTTTCGGTCTCCTTACGGAGATGTCGGGTATCTCTTTTGCGATGAATTCTTCCAATCTGCATGCATCATGTTGATTACTGATGTCAATTGCCAGACCACCTCCTCCTATGTTACGTATTCTGTCAATCCCAATTCTCAGTTCGGAGGGTTTTACTTTTTCGTATATAGTTTTCCTTAGTTTGTTGCAACTCTTCTCCTCTTCTTTATCGTAGAGAAGTAGAACATCGGTGTTGGTGCTGGTGGCGTTAGAATTGTTCGAGGAAATGACAGATCTCCCAGACTGGAGCACTGTGCTGTAAGATCTTTGAGCAGTTTTGGCATGGGGACTTATAGTGTGAAGGTGCTCCACTTTTGCACTGATAGTTTCCTGACCTTCCAAAATTTTTTGGATGGGGTTTTCTGCAATAAGTTTGTCTAATTTACGTGAAAGTCCCTCAACTTGAGTTAATGGGGTGTCCAGATCAAGTCTGTCCACTATATGGTCTAGATTGTTGCCAATCTGTTCGTTTCCTTCAGCAATTTTCTCAAGTTTTAAGTTAATTTCACTGATTTGTTTGTTCCGTTCGTTGTTGTCATTGTTGTTTATATATGTTTCGAATTTTTCTGTCAGGGATTGAAGCCTGTGGGGAGTGAAGTCTTCCTTAATGTTATCTACGGCGGGAAGTAACTTGTCATTTAATAGTCTGTCCAGCTTATCACATAGACATTGTAATCTGTGGCTGGTTGTGGAAGATGACCTTGGAGGGTGTAGAGCAGGCCTTGGTGGAGTAGATTCAGCAACTAGGATGGCACTGTGTGTTTGGGATTGGATCCGAATTTGTCCCTGGGAACCAGCTGATGGTGAAGGGAGGACCCCCTGTTGAGGTGGGAGATCTCTCTCCTTCTCCTTGACACGAGGAATGCAGTTTTCCTTAATAGTAGCGGTTGCAAGATCGATGACCTTTTGAATTTGGTTACTGATATATTTGATGTTTTGAGCAGAGCTCAAACGTTTGTAAGATTTGTCAGCACAGTAGCCCTTTGTTTCGTCGACTATATGGTAAGCCCGCTCCAGAAATGCCTCCAATATCTCTGATTCCATGGTGACTGAGAGCATAGAGAGACAGTCACACCAGGCAAAGGTAGCATGAACAGTAAGCCTCGGAGGAGAGAAAGTGCTCAAAAGCTCACCTCAAAGAGCACACCAAAGAAAAGTACAGATTTTGCGAGTCGATCGGTGTACATTAAATGATCCTGCTTACAAAAAAACCTTAAAACTATAAAAATTAAGTTACAAAGATAAACCGTTCAAACCCATAATACCGTTATTAGCCGTTAAAACCGTTAGAACCCTTACTAATTACAAGAAATTAAAACACAAAACTAAAATTAAATCCTGAGCGCCACGTGTATAGATTATTAATATATATGATTTAATTATTATAATTTTATAAATAAAACAACTTATAAAAGTAAGAGATATCCTTACGAGATGGTTAAAGAACAATAGAACGGCCGATAAACGACCGTTAGAAAGACAATAACCACGACCGTTAGTCCTTTGTAACGAACAAAGAAAACCGAAACAAAGACTTCCCCAGAATGCTGATGAAATAAAAGTATATTAAATCTAACTAAAACGGTTAAATTGGAGCCAAAAGAGATCAAATTTTTAATACTAAAACCTATAACCTAACGAAAACAACAGGATATAAGCAAGCCCCCTTTCAATTAATTACCCCCCGCAAAAACCGACCGATAAATACTAAATTAACTGACCCGTAACTCCCCCTAATATCGCTAGCTAAACCATGTTAATATCAAACTAACCGTCATTAAATACGCTATCCAACGATGTATCAAAAGATAAAATCCGATAAATACTTCCGAAACAAATGTCGACGAAAAGAGGAGCGATGAAAAGAACGTCTTGACCCGTTGACCGCCGATTGGCAACTCGATTGCAAATTACAGTCGAACCCCCTATAACACTGTTGATAATTCCGTTTTATATGAATTCCATGTTGTACGAGCCACTTAGATTTTACAAATACGTGAGCCGTTCACAGCCCGGGACACGTATTTGTAAAATCTAAGTGAATTCATGGAACAACATGGAATTCATATAAAACAGAATTATCAACAGTGTTATAGGGGGTTCGACTGTAATTTATGCCTTAAAAAATCAGTGAACAACAGGTGTGTGTCGGCATTGTATTCTCAGTTCTTCTCAAGAACCTGTCTTAATGCAAAGATTTGATTGGTTGTGGTTCTATTTTGTCAGAAACCAGTTTGATATTCACCTACGATTCCCTCCATGTATGGAGTCATCTTGTATGTCACCTGGAGTAGAGAGATGCCCCTGTAGTGTTTATACTCCATTTTATTTTCTTTCATATGGATGGGGATTATGCCTGCTTCCTTCTATTCCATTGGCATTCTTTCCTGTCTCCAGATCTGCAGAATCAGATTATGGATAGTTTTTGCAAGCTCCTGTCCACCATATTTTATGAGCTCGGGTTTGATATTGTCAGTCCCTGCAGCTTTGTGATTATGTAGATTTTGTATGATGACCTGAACTTCACTCTGAGTAGGTTCTTTATCTTTTGGTTGAACAGTGTGTTTTCAAAGGAATATGGCTGGTGTCATGGGGTCTGGACAGTTCAGAAGATCCTGGAAATATTCTTTCCATCTTTTGGAAACTTCCTGTTCGTTGGCTAACGGTGCAACTATGCAGACGCAAGCAAGAAGAGGCGAGACACGATAAATATCAAAACCTGTCAGATATGTGCGAGAACCAGAAATTCGCTCTCGCTAGCGTTATTTTTCGCTTCTCGTTTGTGCATGGTTTTCCTTTGCGAAAACTAAATCGCTCGCTCTAAATTCGTGTCTGCATAGTTGCACCCTAACAGCCTGCCACATGCATCCTTGATGACCAGAGGTTTTGGTCAATATGTGTTGTATAGTATCTTAATATCTCTGAAGAAATCTCTCACTTTCCACTTCTTATGATTATTCTCTGCTTCTTCAATCAAATCTGTGAGAAATTTACTTTTCTGCTGTCTAATAGTCATCTTAGAATGTTTTGATGCTTCATCATATTGGTTTTTGATGTGTAGGATGTGTAGGTCTTTTGGGTTGTCCAGCCAATTTGTTCTTGCTTTTATTATTATTATGTTGGGTTTACTGGGTTATACTCTGTTCACACTGGTGGCTGTGTACTATGCTGGACCAGAGTCAAGGCATAGCAACTAAAACAAAACTAAAATTAAATAAGTGTGTCAGTGTCTGTATTCAGGAATTTCCTAACAATATGGCATGTACTCAATATAGTGGCCTTCTGTAGTGTGATGTATGTATTTCTATTCAATTGTAATGTTCCCAAGCTTCTGTGTAGTGTGTGTGGTATCACACCTGTACAGGAGAGAACAACAGGTACAATAAGTACCTTATCCATCCTCCACAGATGCATTTATTTCCTGGGCAAATTATGTGTACTTGCTAATTTTTTCAGTGCATGTGTTTTGTACATTGTGAGTGGAATGGCTATGTCTATAATGTATGTGATTTTATTGTGTTTGTCAATGAGTGTGATGTCTGGTCTGTTGTGGTAAATTGTTTTATCTGTGATTATGGCTCTGTCGTAATACATT
>NW_019385568.1:252088-261349 GCF_000671375.1 Centruroides sculpturatus
TGGAATGGCTATGTCTATAATGTATGTGATTTTATTGTGTTTGTCAATGAGTGTGATGTCTGGTCTGTTGTGGTAAATTGTTTTATCTGTGATTATGGCTCTGTCGTAGTATAGTTTGTGCATGTTGTTTTCCAATACTGTCTGTGGAATGTATTCATAGTATGGTTCGTGGATGTCTAATAATTTGTGTTTCTTTGCAAGCTCTTGATGTATTATATTTGTTACTTGATTATGTTTGTGTAAATAATCTGTCTATGCAAAAGCTTGCACCCAGAAGTGATGTGTTGTATAGTTTCTGGCATGATGTGACATTTTCTGCATGTGTCATTTGTGAGTGTTGTATCTTTGAGTATGTGTTTTCTGTATTTATGACCTGATCCTGTATGGCAGTCATGAATCCTTCTGTCTCCCAAAATAGGCATCCTCGATCTAACCAGCTGTTTGACGCAGTTTTGTCAAAAAAATCCTGGGCCAGGTCATAAGGATGTCTGCCATGGAGTGCCTTTCCAGCCCACGATTGCTTAATGGTGTCTATGCTTTTTATATGTTGCGTCAAGTCTGTATGATGCGAGTGTAAGTTTAATGGTGTGTTATTTGAGTCTGCTAGAGTTACTGCTTTATGTAATTGTGGTGTTTCTTGTTTTCTGTAGAAAAACTCTCGCAGTGACTGTATTTGTTTGTAGTGATGGTTAACTATGTCAATCAGGCCACGTCCGCCATCTTTACGTGGAAGGGTAATCTTTCTATGGCAGATTTAGGGTGATGTTGTTTATGCTTAGTAAGTGTTGTTCTTGTTTTCCTTTGGAGTTGCTTAAGATCTGTGTGAGTCCAATGTATAACTCCGAAAGAGTATGTGAGTACTGGGACGACATATGTGTTTAATGCTTTAACTGTGTGATTTGCATTTAACTGTGTTTTGACGATAGCGTTTAACCTACTTTGGTATTCTGTAATTAATCTTTGCTTTATTTGTGTATGTTCTGTTAGTTTGGCCTGTTGGAATCCTAAATACTTGTAGAACTCACCCTCGTCCATGGATTCAATAATGTCCCTATTTCCAAGTGCAAAATCTTTTTTCTTCAGGATTCCTTATTCTATGTGAAGTTTTTTGCATTTGTCTAAGCCAAACTCCATTTGTATGTCTTTGGTGTATGAATATGTGATTTGTAGGAGTTGATGAAGTTGTTTCTGTGTGGATACATAAAGTTTTATGTCGTCCATGTACATGAGATGTGAGTGTAAACTGTATTGTTTTTTCATGTCTGATATTGTAGCCATATTGCGTGTTGTTTAACATGTTGGATAGTGGGTCCAGAACCAGAGAGGACTCAAGGAATCTCCTTGAAAAATTCCTTGCCTAATGAATATTTGGTTTGTTTGTATGGAAGTGTTACTAACCCTGCGATGTAGTGTTGTTCTCCAGTGCTCCATAGTGTTTTGGAAGAATGCAATGAGTGATGGATGTATTTTGTACATGTATAGAATACAGGGCTGTGGAGTCGCGTAAAAATCTACCGACTCCGACTTTTCCTTACCATCCGACCCCGACCCTAACCAGGGGCAGACTTGTTACCGAAAGAGTCCCGCAAATTCTGATGTCATCACGTGACCTCAGAATAAAATATTCAATAAATAGAGTTCTAATAAAGATAGAACGTAGAAACTTTTTATTCAAAAGCTATATAAGCTAAGTAATATATAAACATGTATTTGATAATTTTTACTTTTCGGGCTGTTATATAGGCCTATAACGGGGAAAGTGTGGCGCTCGGTCAAAAAATGACCCCTCCCAAATTTTTACATTTTTGGACTCTGGACACCTTGAAATTTCGAGGTATACAAAAGATTTGAGGTTTTGTTCTGTATGTGTGGATGTTAGATTGTATGTGCAGGGCATGATTTCGTTCACCCTGTTTGAAACCTAATAATTTCTGTGGTCAGTGCTTAGAATCGGAGTCAGATGGTTTAATACAACAGTTAGTTATTAAGCGTCAAAGTGGTTGAACTAAATCGTGAACTAAAACATTCTAACATCTTAGGCGAAAACATCTTAACGGGTTTTACTGTACTATTATAAAATGACAAAAAAGCTTACTTTGAGGGTAGAGACGAGTTTTATTATTATTATTATTTTTATTTTGAACGCTAATAACGAGTAAAATATTCATTAAGAGATGTGACACATGACCACTTTTATGTCTTCACCCTGTCGATCTTTAATTAAGAACCAAAATTTAATAGTATTAATGTCCCTTTATACGCGAGCCACAGTGGCACATTTCGTTTCTTAAACTTTACCCATTCTGAGATATTATTTAATATCTCGGAACAGATAATAAGGAAATTAAACAAATTAGACGCCAACGTGTGCGCGAATTTTTCTCCTTTTATTAACTTTTTTGAGGGGTTGGGAGGTCTTCAAACGTGTAGCTTTGCAAAAGAAACTTGGAGGGGCAAATTTGACATGATTCCAATATTTTTTGTTTTATATACATTACAAGTTGGGAAGTAAAAAAGGAGTCTGAGTCAGCGGATTTTTTTACGACTCCGACTCCGGCTAAAACAGCAAAACTCCACCACTCCGACTCCACAGCACTGGTAAAATATGTAGCAGCCAACTGTGTGGAACACTGTCGAATGCTTTTCTGTAGTCTATATATGCCATGTGTATGTTTCTGTGTTGTTTGTATATATGCCATGTGTATGTTTCTGTGTTGTTTGTGTGCTTGCCATAGAATGACTGAATCTATGAGTAACTGTTCTTTGCATCCCTTGTGATTTCTACGGCAACCTTTTTGTTGTTCCGTAAGAATGTCGTGTTCTTCAACATGTTTGTATATTTTGTTTGTGATACAGGATATCAATAATTTGTAGTGTTGGAAGACATGTAATTGGTCTGTATTGTGTGGGGTCTGTGGTGGTGGTGTTTTTAGGTTTCATGTAGGTGATGCCCTGAGTAAGAAATTTTGGCATGAGTAAGAAATTTTGGCATGCCTTGTGGATTGATGATGATGTGTGTTAGATGTTTAGCTAGTTTCTGGTGGTGATGTAAACTTTTTGTACCAGAAATTGTGAATGTTTTCTACACCAGGTGTCTTCCAGTTGTGTGTTCTGTTAACAGCGTAGCGAATGTCGTGTATGTTTATTTCAGCACAGGGCATAGTTGGTATGTTGTGCAAGTTTCTGTTCTCCTCCTCGATCCATCCTGCATCAGCATTGTGTGTAACAGCATTGGACCAAAGAGAAGACCAATAAGTTGTGATTGTTATTACGTATTATTATTATTATTATTATTATTATTTACCACTTCTTTACATATGCTGTAAACCAGGGTTTCCTTGGTCTGTATTCTCTAGGTAAGGTTTTTATGGCTATTTCTTAGATGGATGTGTGTGTATTGCTTTCCAGGCTTGGTCCATTTTCATCTTTTCCATCATGTTCAATTCTTTAGCCTTTCCTATTTCTTCCTGGTATTGTCGCTTGGTGTCATTAGCTTTGAGGTTATGTACTGTACATTGTTTGAAAAACGATGGTTTTGCTTGTGCTTTGCCATTACCTGGAGTTTTACTTTCATGCTGGCTTTCAGCAGGAAGTGATCTGATTTTGCTTCTGCTCCTCTGAGACTACATATGTTTTTTATGCTATTACGATATCTCTGGTTAATGAGTATATGATCTATTTGGTTGCTAGTTTTGCCATCTGGGGATGTCCATGTTTGTTTGTGAATGTTTTTTCTAGGAAAATTAGTATTATGGATTATCAGATCTCTAGCGCTGGCTAAGTTGATAAGTCGCTCTCCATTATCATTGGTTGTCTCATACAGGCTCTCCATTCCTATGGTAGGTTGGAAGCACTGCTGTTTGCCTGTTTTAGCATTAAAGTCCTCAAGAAGCATCACTATGTCATGCATTGGAACTCCTGCCATTGTTTTCTCCAGCTCCTCAAAGAATTCATCTTCGTTTCCTTTGTCGCCGACTTTTGTGTGAGCATGGGCTACGGTGTGATATTGAACCATCGGCTTCTCATTCTGAGCTTGGAAATCCTCGCAGAAATGCATTCAAATGCCAAGATCAAGTCCCATATATGCTTAGCTACGATGAAACCAGTACCTAGTTCATGTCTAGTACTTTCTCCATATATGATCATGTTCTTCGATGTGATTATGTCGTCCCCCACCCACTGTGTTTCTTGGATGGCTGTGATATTCATCTTATATCTCTGTAGTTCTCCTATTACTTCCTTAAAACATAGATCCTGATGAAATGTTTTGTACTTACTCTCTAGAAACGCGGAAAATACGGCTGACCACAAAACGGTGACACCCACTCCCCAATTTACATTTATACCTATCCACTTGGGAAATACAACGTACGGAAATTAAGTGTTGGCAATTTCCAATCTGAAAAAAGTGCCCACACGAAACAGAACTTCTAATACGGATTGACGGTCCGTTAAACTCAAAAATTTATTATATGGAGATCTTCCGAGAACTTCGACGTTCTGTATTTCCAATTGGAATACCTCAAAAGTTTTTTTACTTTCTCGGCCGTTACGTATAATAGTGCGAAAGTATGGCCATCGATCAAAAAATGATCCTGCAAGATTTTTGTGGGGGACAACGATTTTCTTCCCCCATTTTGAAGCTTACTACCTGCCGTGTCTTTGTCGAAAATTTTTAAAATTTTGGCGGGAGGTTGGTGTAAGGGATCGACGCTATTAAATTTTGGTGGTTAGAGGTCGAGGGAGTGGAGTGGAACTCAATGACGATTTTACTCATTATTAACACTTGAAATATTTTCATAGAACTCGTCGCTACTCCGAAAATTAATCTTTCTGCAATTTTATAATAATATAAAAAGTTTTAAAAATAAGTATAGTAACCACGGTGCCCACATCCTACAGCGGGGTCCCCAGACCAGGATCATTGGTGAGTTAATAAAAAAGTTTCTTGTGATTGTACTATAGTCGACGTTATTTTACGTTACTTTTTTATAGGATAGTCTATAATTGTTCGATTGTGCAATAATACATTTTTTGTAATAGCATTAAAAATGCATCCGGTTAACAATTTGTAACTCCGGTACCGGTACACTTTTAATTTTTACTGTTTTGTACTATTCGACTGTTAATTTTATTACACGTTTCTTTCCAAATAAACCTTCTTATTATAATTTAAAATAAAAGATATATATATTTAAAAAGTATACATTTAAGGGGCGACATAAATGTGACCGGAGGGTCGGCACCTCTTCGATGCCCTGTCAGGACTGATACCACCGTGTCCTGATTGACACGGGTTGACTCGGCCACGTGTGCGGACGATCGGGCGGGATGGAGTGAGAGACAGACGCAGACTAGTTTAACAAAACAACCGTTTGTTTGTAAAGGACAGGAAATACATTCTATACAATTTCGATTGTAAATCGAGTGTATTAAATCGATTTAATACTAAATAGGTTTAGATGGGCCTAACTTCGCTGTTCTCGAGAGAGAGAGAGTTTACAGTGGTTCGCGAGTTGATAAATACCTGAAGTAGGTGATGTACACGAGGTGATAGATTTGTCGCAATTTTCGTCCGTTATCGTTCCAGAAGGTTTGCGGAAAGTTCCGAATCGGAAAAGGCTGGGGCACGATAGTCGGAAATAGTTCGTCGTCATCGGCACCGTTCGTCGATGGTGAAATCAGATCCAGGAAAATTTGGCACAGGCACAGAGAATGTATTGGAGACTTTAATCCACGAGGAACAGGCGACGACTGACTTTTTCGGCCGTCAAAACCTTTTTCAGTGCGACATCGTCTGTTAAGAGATCCTTTTACTCTTTCCGCCCTGTGGGCACTAAGAGGGGCCCGACATATCCGAACGGACCATCTCCCGAAAAATTCCTGGGGATTCCTTGACCCGTCCGGATTCGATCCCGGATCCCCCAGAGCGGTAGACTGCCACCTTGACCGCTCGGCCATCCGGGGGTCTAACCTGCTAAGAGGTCAGCAGAAGACGGGAATGCGTGACTTTCGCCGTCGAGGAAGTGTAAGCGGAGATTTTCTCGGGTAGCTGAGGACAACAATGACGACATCGACGATTGATTTTTATTAAAATTCGGAGTATCACATAAATAAGGTGACTAAATTTTTAACACTGGCGAACGGGACAAAATTAATGGACGGGGGAGTAGTAGTTTCGTTGAAAAAAATTGTTCCGCAGCAACAGAATTTTATCATCAAAAAACGCAAAAATTATATCGTATATTTTTTAAAATTTCAACATATGTAAAATTTACAAATATAATAAATAAATAAATATATATATATATATACACTTTATTGTAATTTTTTTTTTATTATATAATACTGTCGTAACCAAAATTAACCCCAGTCCCACCCAAGGTCCTGGAATCTTGAGTCCCACCGCTAGAAATAGAACGATACAAACCGATGCGCTTACTCTGGCTAGTCGCTAGCTTTCTAAGATGGCAACAGACGAGAGCTCTGCGCCATGTAACACGCAACGAACAAAATGTTCGCTCGTTTGGGCAGCCTGTGAACACGCACTGCTCCCTTGCTGCAGCTACGCGCCCCAAACCATTTCTGTTCGTCTTTGCCACGAACAGAAAGCGTTTTGTCGGCGCAGCATTCTTTATTTCCGGTGGCGTGCCGTCCTTGGAAGCGGTGGAAGCGCCGCTTCCCTCGTATTTTCTAAAATATAAATACATATTGCGCGATTATTTTGATATTTTAACGTACAGTACTTTCAATTAATTAAAATTAATATTTTATTATAACCGCATTATGTGTGTTATTACAAATTTCTATACTACGCAGTGGGACCAAATCCCAAAAAGCTGGCCAAAAGTCAAAAAATAGAGTTTAAGTTCCGGTAATTTCTAGTCGTGGGTTCGGTTAGATAAGAGTCCGAAGGTCGAATTCTAGACTTTAGCTGTGTAAAAATGTAATAAAAGTAAAAATGAATTCTAGACTTAAATCAAACTGTGGCAAGCGCATAGTGATAAAGAAAATAAAGAAATATGATACTGAATAACGAATATACAGAAGGGTTTCAATATAAAATTGGGTCTAATAGTCGATCAACCAAAGCCTGGTTTCAAACCAAACCAAATGAATCAAACCAAAGCCGAATGATGAGAATACCGCTCGACAATTTTTCGAAAACTCAAGCATTTCTGCTGCTATTACAAGGGTTGATGAGGACTTGATTTTGCGTTTCCATGTCATATTGCAGACAATTTCGTGTGGCCATGAAATCAATTTCATAGAATTTCAAGATTGTGCCTTACAGACAGCTCGTTACTTTATGCAGTTATATCCATGGTTCTGCATGCCAACTTCGGCACATAAGATATTGATTCATGGTGCAGAAGTGATAAATTCATCGGTATTGCCGATAGGGTAGATGTCCGCATCTAAAATAGTATAAATAGAAGCAGAGTTCTTTACGGTAAGCCTTAATCCTAACCATCTCCCTTCAATGGGGGGAATTTCGACACGTATATTATACTGTATAATAACACGTGCGTAATAATTCGAATGCAGCGTTGTGTGAAAATTTCAAAGGAATCGGTAGGAACAAACGAACATTATATTTTTATTTATATATATAGATAGATGATGATCCGCTTTAGTTCATTTTCACAGAAAAGCGTAATGCCTCGCAGAAAAGCAAACTTAGGGCGTCGTACTCGTAGTGCCATCTGTTGGACATAAAAGCCTTAACCTAGATGATATCTTTTAATTTATGTGAATGTTTAACGGAATAATATACAGCCTATGTCCACCCTGAGGTTCCATTCTAAATATTGGTAAAAGAATTTTTGAAATCGGATGAGTAGTTTTAGAGATTACGCGCTACATCCAAACTTACAAACATTACCTCTTTATAATATTAGTATAGATTAACACGCATTATCCCTAAACTCGTGAATATCTAACATTAATATTAAAGAAGCCATATTTATATAACAAATCAAAATATTTAATGGATCTAAAATATAAAATTATACAAAAGAATGAATTTAAACCTAATCTTAATTCTAATTCTTAACCTAAGATTACCTCTAAATATAACGCGTGAGAGAGAGTTCACATCGATCTAACGTATATTATCTTCTCCAGGTCTTTCGTAGCTGTCAGTATCTATATGAGGGTCTTTCTCTTTTCTTTATGTTCTGCTCTTACATTTTCTAGGAAAGTTCTTTTAAATTTTCTCTTGTATACTTCGAATGTAGTACAGTACTCTTTCGTATGGCTACCTTTCTTCAACGGACTGCCTTTGTCGTATGTCGGACTTCTTGTGTGGCAATACCTCGTTTGATTGGACGGATGGCCGAGCGGTCAAGGTGGCAGCCTACCGCTCTGGGGGACCCGGATTCGAATCCGAACGGGTCGAAAAATCCCCAGGAATTTTTCGGGGGTTGGTCCGTTCGGATACGTCGGGCCCCGTCCCTCACCACCCGGCAGCCCCATTGTGGTCCTGGCCGAACCCATAATGGGTTGGCAAAAAGAGGCCCTCTTAGTGCCCACAGGGCGGAAAGAGTTTTAAAAAATACCTCGTTTGGACGGACTGCCTGGAATGACGGGAAAACGTCTCTTTTATTTGCTCTCCAATAACGTGTGCAAAAAGCTCGACTCATCACGAGTTGGCCTGGGAAAGAAATCAACTTCCTTTCAAAATCGGATGTTTTTCCGTTTTTTAGAAACTTGGTTAAAGTTGAAAAATATGAATTTCTCTTAATTTTCTAATCTTTTCTTCAACTTGTTATTTTGATTAAAATGACCCTCTCCCGAATTTCAGTATTCTCACATGTATATCCACCGTACATTTTATACCGAGTAATTTTTTTATAATTTTATTTTTAATTTTAGTCCTTATATCGTGGCTAGCGATTCGGAATGTAATTGCCATATCGAAAATTTATTTTTAAAAAAGTTTTGGCTCGAGATCGTATAATGAAAAAGAAAACATTATTAAAAGAAAGGCCAATGACTAAGTTAAATATAAACACTTGAAGAAAAAAAATTGTTGGACATTTTCACGATAAAATTGACGAAGACATGAAAATGCAAGAATTGTTTGGTGGGCCTTGCCCAGAGTCGGTAGAGTAACTGGTCTTTCGACTTCCTATCTTCGCTCGTTGCTAGAATCAACTAGAGACAAATGTTACCACCAGGGGCACTGCAATCACTACAAGACCGCTAGATCGAATCCCTGTGAGGTCGAATGTTTTCTTTTTATTGAAAGATATATAA
>NW_019385569.1:0-40197 GCF_000671375.1 Centruroides sculpturatus
CAATTTTTCTTCCATTTGTCATTTTTGCAGTTTTTTTCAATCCAAAAGCTATACATACGTTGACAGGCATCTACAATTAATAGTTATTTGATACTGGATATATAATTGTCTAAAATAACAATATGTATACGTTTACAGCCGTCACCAGTATCTATAAATCAACAGAATAAGTCAAAATTTTTATTTCTTCTAGTTATAATTGCATTACAAAATATTTAAAAAAACACATATATATATAACAATGCCATTGTATTTATTTTCGAAATATTACTCAAAGATCAATGTAATCGCATAACATCTGAGTTTGAAAATTAAATAGCGTTTTAACTTAAATACAGAAGTAACGAAAGCGTGTTTAATTCTATAATTTAGATGTCCTGAAAGCAGATTCATCGTCCAAATATAGAGCAAAGCACAGAAACATGACTCAGACCAATTCGTTCGATATACTTTTATCGATCGAAACCATGCGAAGCAAAAATAACAAGCTATCTTCCATACTAAATCGTTTTTCTCTTTCGACCAATCAAACGTCGCGTTTTATTATCCGTGCAGTATTACCTCCAATCGAAAACATTCGACGTCAAACCTGACTGAATTTTCGCTAAAAATAAATTCTGTTTAACGACTCTTTATGTAATAAATTATTCGACTAAATTTCGAATTAAATTGAAAATAAATTATCTATATTACATAACATTAATTAATACGTAATAATTAGTGAAATTCCTAACTAGTCGTGTATATTTTATTTTTCTAATAAAATCTAAAATATAATTAAACGTTCGCCGGATGACGTATTTTAATTTTCTCCAATTATTCAGACCATTCGAATAATGCGAAGTGACAAATAAAATTTAAAAAAAAAAAACTGCCGACCATAAACGAAACATGTCAGGAG
This sequence comes from Centruroides sculpturatus, assembly GCF_000671375.1. Taxonomy (NCBI): domain Eukaryota; kingdom Metazoa; phylum Arthropoda; class Arachnida; order Scorpiones; family Buthidae; genus Centruroides; species Centruroides sculpturatus. The sequence goes on from NW_019385569.1 coordinate 902, forward strand.
TATCGAAAACCAATTCCCAGAGCGCAGTAAAACGTAGTTGATCATGCGCAATGGCTTATTGAAACAACTCGAACAAAAACAACGACGGGCATGCGCAACTGTCTGGTTTAAAGAATTTTTTTTTTATATGGAAAATTTTAAACTCGGATAAATCAAAACTTCCCCCTTCTTCCTAAACTCCTATGGCTCGTTTATTGCTCGATTGCAGCGCACCTAACGGCGACAGCTGTATTTAAAGAATTTTTTTTTTATTCTTTCATTTCTTCGAAATTTTCGGTAATTTATTATTAGTTAAAACGAAAGATGATTACTTTCCTTTTTATTATTGTTTTATACGAAAAGCCAGTTTAATGTCTTCAATTTTCTTCAAACCTTGATTGTTTCTTCTATTTTTTCTTACTTTTTTTTAATGTATTTGTTACGAGTGACAGCTTATTCCTTCTCTCATTCTTTGACTGTTTGACGTAACAAAGGAGAGAACACGTGATTTTAACGGTTATACGTTTTTAAAATTTGAAAAAGAATACAAATAAATGAAAAACCCGCGCTAATTTATTGTCATAAGAAATAATTTTACATCCTTTTGTAGTCTTCTAAAATATTGAAGGAGGATGTAAAATATTAAAAATGAATTTTTTTTCTTGCACCTTTCAAAAATTCTTCAGTTTATAAATAAGGCTTATGTTTACTTTCTAAAAAACTTTNTCTATCAAATCTTATTCTTTATTTTTGTTATCATTAAAAAATTTATTTAGTAAACATTTATTAAATGTACTTCAAAAGAATAAATCTCACCAATTTTTATATACAACTCATAATCATTTGAAAATGACCATCGTTTTCTAAATTATATAATAATAGAAATGTAAAGAAATATCCTTATTCACCAAAACATCTTAAAAATCAATTATATGTGGAGATGTCATAAAATGGCATATAAAATACTTATTTCATTACACAAATTATATTTTACAAAAAAAAACTTTTGATAAAAGTAGAAACTGAATCTAAAAAAATCTTTTTTATTGATAAATTTAAATGTGGTTTAAATGATACAACTCAAAAACTCACTTTTTTTCATTAACATATATAAGAAAGAATATTGAAAATATTTTCAGTTAATTAATTAGTTACTATCATAAAACTTTTATTATAAAATACAAAAATGAAAATGTAGTTAATGCTAAGATTTCAGGCTGCACAGTATTAATCCTATATATTTGCTATCATAAATCCAAAAGTTTAAGTTTATTCATATCTAATAAAACAGTAAAAAAAAATTCTTTTTTCCTGCTTTATTAGGTACATGTTTATAACTTACAGAAATGCAGAACATATTTCGTGAAATCGCAAAAATAATAATTTATTACTGTTAAAAGTTGCTAATTTTTTAATGTTCCTATAAAATGTATATAATTATTTCATAGATTTTTTTAGTAATGTAACCAAAACACATTATTTAAATTAATTTTACTTCTCTTAATATATAAAATTATTGAGCAATTATTCATATATGCCATTTCAATAACTGTAATGATAAAAGAATGTGAGCAGCTGATTAATCATGAGCTTTTCAATAAAACAGATGAACAATATTTTTCATTACATTCTATATGTGAACAGTACACAAATATATCTTTAGCTTAATTTACAATAAATGTGTTTTCTAATTTTTACATTTCTGTACAATGAAAATACCAATTTTTTTTTTGTTTTAAATAATAGGAACAGCATACTAGTTTTTCATTTGATAATGGAATTAAAATGTAAAATTATTAAATGAAAAACTAATTTTAAAATTATTAAATTTTCTGTAAATATTAGCTAAAAAGTTTTTAAAATCCTAATTCTCAGATATCCTTCTTAGCTAATATAATATAACACTGAACATTTTTAAAACATTTTCTTTTCTGTCTCCTTTCTCTGGATTCCTCATAATTTAAAGAAGAGGCTTGATAGATTTTTAGTTCTTCATTTCCCCTTCTGATAAGTTATCATACAAGAAAAATTTGGATCCTTCAAATGGTTTTAAATCAGAAATTGAAACAGTTCTGTAATGACCTTAATTGTTTTGAATCTTGTTTTAAATCCTTTGACTTCTCTGTCCATGTTTTCTTGAAAATTCAACTATCATACATTAACTTCTTTCGTGATGAGTTATCAGAAGGGAAATAAAGAACCAGATGACTACCAAAGTTTATTTTATTGTCAAAGATATGCTTTCAGTTTTCATTCATTCATCATCAGCATTCATTAATACAATAGAACAATATCCATCAATGTGTTTAAAATTTGGAAGTCCAAACAAATTCCATAATCATGAAACAAATTAGACTTTCCAGAAAAGAGAACATACCTATAGAATAGAGTTCAACTTTAAAACTTTCAATATATACAGTATATCAATAAATTCTTCCACTCCAACTTATAAATATGAAAAACTGACTACTTTATTCAATTTTTTTTACACATACATATTCAGAACCAAGCACTTTCAGAGCTGTACTCTATCCTCAGTGTTCATTACTCTCTAAAAACAGTTTTTAAACTTTTAAAATGTTTCTTGGAATATTCAAACAAACATCAAATAATATTTTTAATAAAAGAAACAAACTTAAACACCATTGGAACATTCGAACATTACAACAGAAAAACAAATCAAACATTCCAAGCAGAGAATTTCATGAGATAATCTACTTGAAAATTCTTCAAATGAAGCAGTCCATTTTTTGTATCTGTCAACTCTTAACATGCTAAAAACAGAATAAATATAATATTAGCTAAAATGATTTTGTTCAGTAATTATTAATTATAATATTCAGAAGTGTATGAATAGAACATAAACTTCCAACTTTCAATATGAAAACTTCAATCAATTTATACTGTAATTTTTCAAATTAAATGAGGATATTAGCTAAAATATCAAATTAAGAAAACAAGCAGGATGTGTAAATATTCATTTATAGCAGTGATTTGAATCAATAATTTTATTCTTTTCATAATTTTTATAAATTGAAATAAGTACAGTATTTATAAAATAAAATTTTATATCACATAAATAAGTTGACTACAGATTTTTCAAATCTTTAAACTGTGAAATTATTTTTATTCTCTATTCTTAATTCCTCTCTTCTATATTTATTTTTATAATCTTATTATTTTTAATTCAATATATTATTTATATTGAGTTAAATTTAATATGTCCTTTTATTCTATCTGCTTGGTTTTTTTTATTTTGTTTTTAAACTGTGAATATACTGAAGATAAAAGGTAAAAGTATTAACAATTAATGAGCACAGGAAGAAATTTAAGAATCTGATAAATAAGAAAAGAATTAAATTTCATTTATGAATATTCTTATGAAATTAAGTATTTTCTAAGAATAATAAAGCATGTTCTTAGAGAAGATGCCGTAAAAATTGATCTCTCATCAAAACAGTGTTAAGAAAAAACAAAATTGATGAAACTACAAAAATCAAAATGGGTCAATATTGCACAGGCTATGTTAAATAAGAGTAATATTAGTTTCATGATATGTATTTAACAAAGAACCAACTTGCATGAAGCTGAAATAAACAATATACTAATAAATTAAATGCTTTAAAAAATTGGATATACTATCATTATTTAAAACACCAAAACTGCTGATGATGGGAATTTAAGTTCAGAAAAATGATATTATAAAGTACATAATACAGAAAATACCTGTATTGTATTTCATAGATTAATAAACATTCAAAACAATACTAAAATAATTGAATTTTTGATAAAAATGTATAAACTGTATTCAAATATAATGTAATATATGTATTACATTCATTTTATTTAATTGTAATAAGCACAGCAGTCTATATACATAGATTGTGTTTATTATAATCACTTTGGACTCATCAAACTGATAATAATAACTCATAACATTATGCAAAGTAAATAAAACTACAGTTCAATTACAGAAAATTCAGGTTTCATTGACTAACATTAAAAGATTATGTTAAAACAATTTTAAAATGCATAACTTGAGACTTTATAATTATTATTATTGATTAATAAATACTATATCCAGTATTGTTTATCTGCTATCAACGTCAACAACAGCTAGCATAATGCCAATATTTTAAACTATTCTATTGTGAGCAAATAACAATTAATTAAAACAACTAATTTAAACACTGATTAAGTTTCAACATGTGGCTGATAACATGAAATCATGTTATCAACCATATGTTGAAGCAGCTAGCATTAAAAGAAAGCATAAAATGGCCTATTTGACCAAATATGATGATTATTTCTGATTATTCAACCAAATTCTGATTAGATAAGCAAAGTTTTTATAATATACAGTATATCATAACTATTATTGCAATCTGCTAATTTTGATAACATAACTGGTAACATTATAAACAATTACAATAAGCAGAGTCTACTGTATATATATAATTCAGAGTAAAACAGGATATATACAAGCATATTTCAACAATATCTTTTTTAACAATACATTTCAAATAATCTATATTAAGCTAGAAGATTGCATAACCTTCTATAGTTTTTATTTTTATCTTTAAACTAACTATCACTGAACAGAAATCTTGTTTTTCTATAAATACTGTATAACTTATATATATATAACACACATATATAAGTTATATTTAAAACAATTTTCAAAATTATAATATAACTTTTTTGAATTAAAAGAAATCTCAAAACAAACCTATTTACATTGTAAAGAATTAGTGAATATATACTATTTTCATAAATATTTCCAATTATAACCAAGAATTGATTGATTCTTTTGTTTGTATAGCATATAAAACATTTGAGTTTTCAAAACGTTCACAATTATTGATTTTTAATAATTAAGTAAATAATTCACAAAATAATCAATCATTACATAAATACTTCTAATATAAAAGATATTTAATAGTTTATAGAAAATTATAATCAAAATTTGAATGTTTTCACATCAAAATTCAATATAATATAATAGATAAGATAAGAAACAAAAGAAAATTTTCATACAAAAACAATTTATCACTATTCTCTTTGCTTACTGATACTTTAAAATTTAAGACTGTATTAAAATATTTAAAAACAAAAACAGTAATAATACTCTGCATTTTGATTTGCACTTGGCTTGTTACAAAATAAATTATAATCTCAATCTCTAAGACATCAGTGACATTATCAGGATTGCTTCAATAATTATTATTTTGTATGTTAAATTTAAGGGGGAAATGTGTTAAAATTGAATAGTAATTGTGATTTCATTCATCTTCAATTGCATTAATAATGTTTTCTTTTTTATTAAATAAATGTATCATTGTTGAATCACTGATTTTTAAAAAAATACACTGAAAATGATTTTTAGGATTCTAACCCATAAATTGATCATTTCAATGCCCAAGAAATTTACTTTAAATCAAGGTTTAATACTAACATTTATAAATACATGATTACTTAAATAGATTACAAGTGAACTGTATATAAAATAATTTTATAAAAGAAAAACAACTGTATTGTTAACAATAATTACTTTTAATAAGACAATGCTATATCTACATTACATTTTTCAGTATAAATTCAAAATGTCATCTGAATTCTTAAATGATTTGGAAAATTTTGAAATGATCAAGCTTTAGTCAAAGCTTAACAGATCCGAAATAGATAACTAACTGCAATATTCTCTATACTAAATACCTCATATATAAAATCATTGTCTTCATAATTGATTATAATTTGTCTCTCTGCATTTTTGAATTTAAAACAAAATGCATTTAATTAATTATCAAATATTATTAATTATCATTATTTAATTTAAATCTAACCAAAAAAATTCTTCATAATATTCTTCTTATACTAAAAATATCTAATAATCTCAAAGCTTTAAGCAAATTTCATAATGTATTATTTCAAATCAATATAGGTTTTAAATTTTCTTGCATTATTATGGTGTGATAAGTCCTTAAAATTTATATAATTTATATTAATTAATAGCAAATTAAATATAGCAATTAAGATTAATTTCCTTTTATTGTATTATTTAATTAGTACTTTTATCTAAATCAGTCTATTCATTCTTAATAAACAAATAATAATCAGATTTTTGCTAACTGCATAAATTGGCATAAAAATTTTGAAAAAATCATCATAATTGTGCACTAATTTTTGCTATACAGACAATTTTTTTAATATATCAATCAGAAAAAAACAACTCACTATATTAAAACCAATATAATACAAATTAAATTATTATAAATGCATTCTATTGTTCAAAGCAGTTTTTTTTGCTGTAGTTTTGTAATATCCAAAGCAATTAAAATAAACAATAAAGTCATTTTTTAGTTTATAAATATATACAAAAATGGACTGAAGTATTATAACAAGTTTAGTTGAAATTTTGTACTCTAAAGATGAATCCAAGAGTGCCCAAAACATTATGCTGAGTAAATCTTTTAGTTTATAAAAACAGCTTTTATAAAATTTTCTTTGTAGTTAAATTAATGAAAATTTTTAAATTGGCCTAAGAAAAGATTAAATTACAAAAACTTGTTAATTAACTGTAAAATATTTACTTTAAAAAGTCAAAATAAAACCATATATGAACATAAAATAATATTAAATAAACAAGATTAATAATTATTTTTAAAAAATGTTAAACTAATTAATAAAAAATTAAACTTGTAAACAGAATCTATGTAATTTAAATAATTCTTAATCATTATAAAATAATTATTCATCATTGTCCAAACTTCTGTATATATTAAATTTTACAATTGTACTGTACAATTTAAACATGCTTTATCCGATGTTTTGAATAAAATTCTATTGTATGTAATCATGATAATTCCAACAGAATACAATCAAAATAATTTCATCAAACAGTATGCATGCATACTAATAATTATTTATAAAATATATTAATAAGTACAGTATTGAGCATTTTTCCTAAAAATAACTGAATGACTGATCTTTTTAAGCAAATAAGTATAGATTTGATTCTCAGCTTGTTACTAAAACTAACTTTGTTGATGAGAATATACAATATGCTAACAGTAAAATCTGAATACAATGTTATTTTTTAATTTGTTTTCATTTAATTATTAAAAATTTGCTACTTAAAATGAGACGTATGTATTATTTTTTTCAAGAACTTACTATACATAACTGTAATAAAATATACAGATAATCATAAGTCAATTTTGAAAAGCAATTATGTGATAGATTATTTAAATTATCTTATATAAAAAAATTTATATATTCTACAATATTAAACTCACAAATATGTTTGTTATAAAAAAAGATAATTATTGTCAGTTTAAGTATTTGTTTTGAAAAATTTATTGCTACTTAGTCTAAAATTACTACTACAATAAACAGACAAAAAAAAAATTTTTTTCATTAGAATATATTATCATAGGACAATATAGCGTAACTTTTAAGCAATCAATATTTATGCCCAGATCCCTTAAAAACTTTATTCCAAAATTTGCATTTTAATGAAATCTAATACATTTATATAGAGAGGCTGTTTTGTAAAACTATAACAGTTTTTATTATTAATAATATTTAATATCCTACAAAAAAATCAATACTCTTAAATTAATAACTTTTGCGTTAATTTCACGTAATTTTTATTAATTTAGGAGTATTGCTATTTTGTAAAAAGTTTAAATATTAATAGGAATAAAAGCTTTTTAGTTTTACAAAAAAGTATACAGCATATATATTACATTATTACTTGATACACAATTTATTTATTTATTTGAGCATTTAAAATAATTATTACCCAAATTTCTATTTTTAAGAAATCTGTCTCTTATATGTATCAAATCATATTTCTATTTAATTTACATCATATAATATATTGTATTTATATCTGGCTGTTTTATTTACAATATGCTTATTTTATTCATCAGAAAAGATTCTATATTATCAAAAATTCAAGATACTGTTTTAAATAATTGTTAAATTAATTTTCTTAAATTCAACCCAAATTTGATTAATTAATTTTTATACATATAAATTAATCAAGTTCTATAATTTTATTAAATTCAGCTAAGAATGAAAGACAGGATAATGTATAAGCAAGGCTGAAGCTTAATTTACATTCAACATATTTTAAAAATTTTTTCAAGATATTTTCTTGACATTTAATATTAATTTTAATCATTTAATATCAATTTTATAAGTAACATTAATTTTATACAAAATCTATTGCATAATTTGCTAAATAATATAATGAATATTAAAACTTCTAACAGAAAAAAACAAAATAATAACGTGATCTATTAACTTAATACAGTAGTTTGATATGTAAGAAATTCAAGTTAACAACAAAAATTTTTAACAAAATTAACAAAAGTACATAGACCTAAATGACAAGAATAAAATGATTTCAATGTAAGCTGCAATTATAAAAAACAAATTTAGAAATGTTTCTACTATTAGTTTGAAACAGTATATCTGTTTCAACCATCAGTTAGATTTAGTCAAGGACAAGTGGTGTTAGAAAGAGATGATCAGACAAAGCACCCCACGGGAGGGTCATGTGTGCCTGCTGAAATGACAAAGGAATTTTCACTTCCCTGTCTGTTGCTTTGTTGAATCAATGAAGGGGGAAAGAAGGGGTCAGTTCAGTGCCTGAAGCGAAACAGGCAAGACTAATGGTGACCCTACAAAGCAACCCAGCTGCTTGTTCAAGCGAGGTCATACTTTTCCTCTGTCGTCCGTGGCCCGATGCAGCTAGCTGGGAAATAGCAGACCATAAAGAAAACAAGCACAGAATTGTTAATATGTTCCGAGACTATCCTCACTTATGTAATAATAAAATATTTTCATTAATTAATAAGATTTCCTATCCGTTTTAATCTCTCATAAAAATAATTTAGAGTTGTATATGGAATTTCCCGATTATTTGCAGGTAGAAAAACATGTTTATATTGGCAATACTCCAGCAGGAAGTCATTAATTCAATTTTCAAGGTATCGAGAAACATTTTATTAAATTCACGTGATCGTTTCAAAAAGAAACCACAAAATAATTTTGCATAATATAACGTATACGTTGTTTTAGTCAAGATATTTGCGAATCATTAAACTTCGTCGTTAATTACACTAGAAAAATCTGCTCGAACTGTATGAGACACTAAATCACGTTCAGCATCAGACGAAAATAAGGTCAACAGCCGATCACCCCTTAAATGGCAGAATGAACTGTTCCACGTCTCTCGTCTTCAGCAGAGCTCACCCAGAATGAAAGACAAAAATCAATTCTTATATTCTCCTAGGAGGAAAGAATAGTTGGACAATGGCCACGTCGTCTCGGCCGAGCAATTTCGTGTGATGACGCCACTGCAGTTCATCACCATTCGTCTGTGTTGTGTGCGTAGTCAGAAATGAGGACACCAAACTAGTTTCCAAATGCAAATTTTTCCACTGATGGATACAAAAAGACGATTCTTGCTTTTGTTAATTTAACAAGGCTATTTTATTTGTCATTTTAACAGATTTAATTTTTTTAAATTGACACGTATACGCGCACAAACACTGACGTATAACTAAAAAATCAATTATGAGGTGGTGAAAACGTATGAACTGATTAAACACGCTATTTGTATTGACGTTCACTTTTTCTTTTCTAATCGTTTTAACATTAAATTTGCTCATCGATCGAAAAAATATTTCAGAAATGCTGTGTATGAAATCATCGTATTGTTTTAAAAATATAAAATGTCCGAAAGCGAGTAACGATATATTAAACAAATCAGTTAATAATGTGAACAATCTGTTGAAACTTCCTAAAATAATAAAATGGTTTTAATTATTACATCTATAATAACTTTTGTACATCTAAAAGGAGATAAAAATTGTCACTCTCAATGTAATAGTTTCCTACAATTTTTTTTTGTATTCAAATGCTATAAATTGATAAAAATCACATTTTAATTTTAATATGTTTTACATTTTATAAATCAACATTATAGATATTTTTAGGTCTTCCAAATGCAGAGGATGACTATAACAAATGATTGGTACATTTTTGGAATCATTAACCATATTTAATAGCTAATGAATCCTGTATATGTATACTCTGTCTCTGTATAATACAAAACAAAAATAACATTTTCAATTATTACTCGATTTGGCATTTTTAAATCAATGTGATTAAGGTTATTTTAGGTATTGTCAAGTAAATTTACATTTCAGTTTGGATCTGGTATAGTTTCTAATTAGGAAAATATGTTGAAGCATATGTTCTATATAATACAATTTTAGCAGTTAGCAAAATTATATTTCAATCAATAAATTTTTGCAACACGAAGACACCAATATACAAATCTGTCTTAATGCAAAATTTCTACAATATTTTGAGATAGAATAAGACTGAAAATCAAAATTTTGACATCTTACATGAATTTTCAAAAGTTTAATTTTGTAAAAAATCTTTCCAAAGGAATTTAGCAAATAATTTTTGAAATTAAATTGTCATTACATATGCAACAAACTAAAATAAAATATATGGATTAAATGAAATTTCTACTTGAAATAAACAATAACAGATACAAAACAAAAAATGAAAAACAAATTAAACATCAGTTTTATTAAGCTATTACATTCTAATAATAAATAAATAAATGAAAAACAAAGAAGAATAAAAGAACTAAACTATTATCATCATTTTAATATTATAGAATGATTTGTAATTAGTATGTTCAGAGGTGTGTGATAAACATTTTGTTGGAATGGATGATTTTTGTATTAAATTAACATTTATCATTTAGGCCAAGTTAATCTAATTTGTTATATTTCTCATGTTTTTCAGACATCCATTATTTTACTTTAACACACATATTATTTGAACTAACTTTTAATTATATATAAAATAACTATCAATACTTCAATTCAATAACTCAACAAATTTATTTACATTTCAACATAATGTTTAATAGAACCCTTCTTACATTCCCCTCTTTGATGTTAAGCTTACTGTCACTAATTATTTTTTAAAATTCAAAATTATGAGTATTTATCCTGAACATTTATTTAATTACAACATGAAATAAGTAGATTAAGCATAGGAAAACAGTCATTGACATAGGTAATCAAACTGTATACTTGAATTTGATTCATCCAAAGTAACACTTTCTCCATCTGCTCTACCAGGTGGTGTAAAATATACCATCTGGATTGTTCATGTTACTTAAATGTAACTCAAATTAACTTAAAAAAAAAACAAAGAAAAAAATCAGTTGATTTGAATCTATATAATAAATATCTAAATTTGAAAGTTTTAATTATGTAATGAAAAATAATTTTAAAAACATTTTTCAGTTTTACATTCAGAAGACAATCTATTTTGAAACACTAGTTCCAGTTTATTAAACGATAATTAAAATAAGATTCTGGTTTTTTAGTAAATAAAAAAAAGAAGTAAAAATTCCTCACAAATAATGAAAAACTTTTATTTTACATACAATAAAAATTTTTTTAAGTTTTATACATCATACTGTATCATAAAGTTTAAAAGTCAATAAATATATATAATATATACTGTATTTAAAACTTGAATGGTAATTAAATATAATAGAATTTAGCAACTATATTGTTTAACTATTTGAAAATTTTTTATTTTGAATGACTTAAGTAAATTAATAAAAATCTCATTAAGATAAAATGGCTCTTTGAAATCACTGCAAATTTTGCTTACGATTAAAAATAGATTGCTACTAGTGAAAAATGACCCTAAACATTATGGTTGTCTTACTCCCTGCTTAAAATTGATAACAGTCATTCTCTTAATATCATTATTTCAGTCCTATCTAGATTTTGGAAATTTCTTTGTAATTTTTATGATGATACTTGTCATCTATCATTTATTTTGTTGTGTGTAAATGACTAGCTTTTGAAGATATCTGATAATTTTGTTGATGAATAATTTATATTTCTAATAATATTTTTATGNTTATATAATAATAGAAATGTAAAGAAATATCCTTATTCACCAAAACATCTTAAAAATCAATTATATGTGGAGATGTCATAAAATGGCATATAAAATACTTATTTCATTACACAAATTATATTTTACAAAAAAAAACTTTTGATAAAAGTAGAAACTGAATCTAAAAAAATCTTTTTTATTGATAAATTTAAATGTGGTTTAAATGATACAACTCAAAAACTCACTTTTTTTCATTAACATATATAAGAAAGAATATTGAAAATATTTTCAGTTAATTAATTAGTTACTATCATAAAACTTTTATTATAAAATACAAAAATGAAAATGTAGTTAATGCTAAGATTTCAGGCTGCACAGTATTAATCCTATATATTTGCTATCATAAATCCAAAAGTTTAAGTTTATTCATATCTAATAAAACAGTAAAAAAAAATTCTTTTTTCCTGCTTTATTAGGTACATGTTTATAACTTACAGAAATGCAGAACATATTTCGTGAAATCGCAAAAATAATAATTTATTACTGTTAAAAGTTGCTAATTTTTTAATGTTCCTATAAAATGTATATAATTATTTCATAGATTTTTTTAGTAATGTAACCAAAACACATTATTTAAATTAATTTTACTTCTCTTAATATATAAAATTATTGAGCAATTATTCATATATGCCATTTCAATAACTGTAATGATAAAAGAATGTGAGCAGCTGATTAATCATGAGCTTTTCAATAAAACAGATGAACAATATTTTTCATTACATTCTATATGTGAACAGTACACAAATATATCTTTAGCTTAATTTACAATAAATGTGTTTTCTAATTTTTACATTTCTGTACAATGAAAATACCAATTTTTTTTTTGTTTTAAATAATAGGAACAGCATACTAGTTTTTCATTTGATAATGGAATTAAAATGTAAAATTATTAAATGAAAAACTAATTTTAAAATTATTAAATTTTCTGTAAATATTAGCTAAAAAGTTTTTAAAATCCTAATTCTCAGATATCCTTCTTAGCTAATATAATATAACACTGAACATTTTTAAAACATTTTCTTTTCTGTCTCCTTTCTCTGGATTCCTCATAATTTAAAGAAGAGGCTTGATAGATTTTTAGTTCTTCATTTCCCCTTCTGATAAGTTATCATACAAGAAAAATTTGGATCCTTCAAATGGTTTTAAATCAGAAATTGAAACAGTTCTGTAATGACCTTAATTGTTTTGAATCTTGTTTTAAATCCTTTGACTTCTCTGTCCATGTTTTCTTGAAAATTCAACTATCACACATTAACTTCTTTCGTGATGAGTTATCAGAAGGGAAATAAAGAACCAGATGACTACCAAAGTTTATTTTATTGTCAAAGATATGCTTTCAGTTTTCATTCATTCATCATCAGCATTCATTAATACAATAGAACAATATCCATCAATGTGTTTAAAATTTGGAAGTCCAAACAAATTCCATAATCATGAAACAAATTAGACTTTCCAGAAAAGAGAACATACCTATAGAATAGAGTTCAACTTTAAAACTTTCAATATATACAGTATATCAATAAATTCTTCCACTCCAACTTATAAATATGAAAAACTGACTACTTTATTCAATTTTTTTTACACATACATATTCAGAACCAAGCACTTTCAGAGCTGTACTCTATCCTCAGTGTTCATTACTCTCTAAAAACAGTTTTTAAACTTTTAAAATGTTTCTTGGAATATTCAAACAAACATCAAATAATATTTTTAATAAAAGAAACAAACTTAAACACCATTGGAACATTCGAACATTACAACAGAAAAACAAATCAAACATTCCAAGCAGAGAATTTCATGAGATAATCTACTTGAAAATTCTTCAAATGAAGCAGTCCATTTTTTGTATCTGTCAACTCTTAACATGCTAAAAACAGAATAAATATAATATTAGCTAAAATGATTTTGTTCAGTAATTATTAATTATAATATTCAGAAGTGTATGAATAGAACATAAACTTCCAACTTTCAATATGAAAACTTCAATCAATTTATACTGTAATTTTTCAAATTAAATGAGGATATTAGCTAAAATATCAAATTAAGAAAACAAGCAGGATGTGTAAATATTCATTTATAGCAGTGATTTGAATCAATAATTTTATTCTTTTCATAATTTTTATAAATTGAAATAAGTACAGTATTTATAAAATAAAATTTTATATCACATAAATAAGTTGACTACAGATTTTTCAAATCTTTAAACTGTGAAATTATTTTTATTCTCTATTCTTAATTCCTCTCTTCTATATTTATTTTTATAATCTTATTATTTTTAATTCAATATATTATTTATATTGAGTTAAATTTAATATGTCCTTTTATTCTATCTGCTTGGTTTTTTTTATTTTGTTTTTAAACTGTGAATATACTGAAGATAAAAGGTAAAAGTATTAACAATTAATGAGCACAGGAAGAAATTTAAGAATCTGATAAATAAGAAAAGAATTAAATTTCATTTATGAATATTCTTATGAAATTAAGTATTTTCTAAGAATAATAAAGCATGTTCTTAGAGAAGATGCCGTAAAAATTGATCTCTCATCAAAACAGTGTTAAGAAAAAACAAAATTGATGAAACTACAAAAATCAAAATGGGTCAATATTGCACAGGCTATGTTAAATAAGAGTAATATTAGTTTCATGATATGTATTTAACAAAGAACCAACTTGCATGAAGCTGAAATAAACAATATACTAATAAATTAAATGCTTTAAAAAATTGGATATACTATCATTATTTAAAACACCAAAACTGCTGATGATGGGAATTTAAGTTCAGAAAAATGATATTATAAAGTACATAATACAGAAAATACCTGTATTGTATTTCATAGATTAATAAACATTCAAAACAATACTAAAATAATTGAATTTTTGATAAAAATGTATAAACTGTATTCAAATATAATGTAATATATGTATTACATTCATTTTATTTAATTGTAATAAGCACAGCAGTCTATATACATAGATTGTGTTTATTATAATCACTTTGGACTCATCAAACTGATAATAATAACTCATAACATTATGCAAAGTAAATAAAACTACAGTTCAATTACAGAAAATTCAGGTTTCATTGACTAACATTAAAAGATTATGTTAAAACAATTTTAAAATGCATAACTTGAGACTTTATAATTATTATTATTGATTAATAAATACTATATCCAGTATTGTTTATCTGCTATCAACGTCAACAACAGCTAGCATAATGCCAATATTTTAAACTATTCTATTGTGAGCAAATAACAATTAATTAAAACAACTAATTTAAACACTGATTAAGTTTCAACATGTGGCTGATAACATGAAATCATGTTATCAACCATATGTTGAAGCAGCTAGCATTAAAAGAAAGCATAAAATGGCCTATTTGACCAAATATGATGATTATTTCTGATTATTCAACCAAATTCTGATTAGATAAGCAAAGTTTTTATAATATACAGTATATCATAACTATTATTGCAATCTGCTAATTTTGATAACATAACTGGTAACATTATAAACAATTACAATAAGCAGAGTCTACTGTATATATATAATTCAGAGTAAAACAGGATATATACAAGCATATTTCAACAATATCTTTTTTAACAATACATTTCAAATAATCTATATTAAGCTAGAAGATTGCATAACCTTCTATAGTTTTTATTTTTATCTTTAAACTAACTATCACTGAACAGAAATCTTGTTTTTCTATAAATACTGTATAACTTATATATATATAACACACATATATAAGTTATATTTAAAACAATTTTCAAAATTATAATATAACTTTTTTGAATTAAAAGAAATCTCAAAACAAACCTATTTACATTGTAAAGAATTAGTGAATATATACTATTTTCATAAATATTTCCAATTATAACCAAGAATTGATTGATTCTTTTGTTTGTATAGCATATAAAACATTTGAGTTTTCAAAACGTTCACAATTATTGATTTTTAATAATTAAGTAAATAATTCACAAAATAATCAATCATTACATAAATACTTCTAATATAAAAGATATTTAATAGTTTATAGAAAATTATAATCAAAATTTGAATGTTTTCACATCAAAATTCAATATAATATAATAGATAAGATAAGAAACAAAAGAAAATTTTCATACAAAAACAATTTATCACTATTCTCTTTGCTTACTGATACTTTAAAATTTAAGACTGTATTAAAATATTTAAAAACAAAAACAGTAATAATACTCTGCATTTTGATTTGCACTTGGCTTGTTACAAAATAAATTATAATCTCAATCTCTAAGACATCAGTGACATTATCAGGATTGCTTCAATAATTATTATTTTGTATGTTAAATTTAAGGGGGAAATGTGTTAAAATTGAATAGTAATTGTGATTTCATTCATCTTCAATTGCATTAATAATGTTTTCTTTTTTATTAAATAAATGTATCATTGTTGAATCACTGATTTTTAAAAAAATACACTGAAAATGATTTTTAGGATTCTAACCCATAAATTGATCATTTCAATGCCCAAGAAATTTACTTTAAATCAAGGTTTAATACTAACATTTATAAATACATGATTACTTAAATAGATTACAAGTGAACTGTATATAAAATAATTTTATAAAAGAAAAACAACTGTATTGTTAACAATAATTACTTTTAATAAGACAATGCTATATCTACATTACATTTTTCAGTATAAATTCAAAATGTCATCTGAATTCTTAAATGATTTGGAAAATTTTGAAATGATCAAGCTTTAGTCAAAGCTTAACAGATCCGAAATAGATAACTAACTGCAATATTCTCTATACTAAATACCTCATATATAAAATCATTGTCTTCATAATTGATTATAATTTGTCTCTCTGCATTTTTGAATTTAAAACAAAATGCATTTAATTAATTATCAAATATTATTAATTATCATTATTTAATTTAAATCTAACCAAAAAAATTCTTCATAATATTCTTCTTATACTAAAAATATCTAATAATCTCAAAGCTTTAAGCAAATTTCATAATGTATTATTTCAAATCAATATAGGTTTTAAATTTTCTTGCATTATTATGGTGTGATAAGTCCTTAAAATTTATATAATTTATATTAATTAATAGCAAATTAAATATAGCAATTAAGATTAATTTCCTTTTATTGTATTATTTAATTAGTACTTTTATCTAAATCAGTCTATTCATTCTTAATAAACAAATAATAATCAGATTTTTGCTAACTGCATAAATTGGCATAAAAATTTTGAAAAAATCATCATAATTGTGCACTAATTTTTGCTATACAGACAATTTTTTTAATATATCAATCAGAAAAAAACAACTCACTATATTAAAACCAATATAATACAAATTAAATTATTATAAATGCATTCTATTGTTCAAAGCAGTTTTTTTTGCTGTAGTTTTGTAATATCCAAAGCAATTAAAATAAACAATAAAGTCATTTTTTAGTTTATAAATATATACAAAAATGGACTGAAGTATTATAACAAGTTTAGTTGAAATTTTGTACTCTAAAGATGAATCCAAGAGTGCCCAAAACATTATGCTGAGTAAATCTTTTAGTTTATAAAAACAGCTTTTATAAAATTTTCTTTGTAGTTAAATTAATGAAAATTTTTAAATTGGCCTAAGAAAAGATTAAATTACAAAAACTTGTTAATTAACTGTAAAATATTTACTTTAAAAAGTCAAAATAAAACCATATATGAACATAAAATAATATTAAATAAACAAGATTAATAATTATTTTTAAAAAATGTTAAACTAATTAATAAAAAATTAAACTTGTAAACAGAATCTATGTAATTTAAATAATTCTTAATCATTATAAAATAATTATTCATCATTGTCCAAACTTCTGTATATATTAAATTTTACAATTGTACTGTACAATTTAAACATGCTTTATCCGATGTTTTGAATAAAATTCTATTGTATGTAATCATGATAATTCCAACAGAATACAATCAAAATAATTTCATCAAACAGTATGCATGCATACTAATAATTATTTATAAAATATATTAATAAGTACAGTATTGAGCATTTTTCCTAAAAATAACTGAATGACTGATCTTTTTAAGCAAATAAGTATAGATTTGATTCTCAGCTTGTTACTAAAACTAACTTTGTTGATGAGAATATACAATATGCTAACAGTAAAATCTGAATACAATGTTATTTTTTAATTTGTTTTCATTTAATTATTAAAAATTTGCTACTTAAAATGAGACGTATGTATTATTTTTTTCAAGAACTTACTATACATAACTGTAATAAAATATACAGATAATCATAAGTCAATTTTGAAAAGCAATTATGTGATAGATTATTTAAATTATCTTATATAAAAAAATTTATATATTCTACAATATTAAACTCACAAATATATTTGTTATAAAAAAAGATAATTATTGTCAGTTTAAGTATTTGTTTTGAAAAATTTATTGCTACTTAGTCTAAAATTACTACTACAATAAACAGACAAAAAAAAAATTTTTTTCATTAGAATATATTATCATAGGACAATATAGCGTAACTTTTAAGCAATCAATATTTATGCCCAGATCCCTTAAAAACTTTATTCCAAAATTTGCATTTTAATGAAATCTAATACATTTATATAGAGAGGCTGTTTTGTAAAACTATAACAGTTTTTATTATTAATAATATTTAATATCCTACAAAAAAATCAATACTCTTAAATTAATAACTTTTGCGTTAATTTCACGTAATTTTTATTAATTTAGGAGTATTGCTATTTTGTAAAAAGTTTAAATATTAATAGGAATAAAAGCTTTTTAGTTTTACAAAAAAGTATACAGCATATATATTACATTATTACTTGATACACAATTTATTTATTTATTTGAGCATTTAAAATAATTATTACCCAAATTTCTATTTTTAAGAAATCTGTCTCTTATATGTATCAAATCATATTTCTATTTAATTTACATCATATAATATATTGTATTTATATCTGGCTGTTTTATTTACAATATGCTTATTTTATTCATCAGAAAAGATTCTATATTATCAAAAATTCAAGATACTGTTTTAAATAATTGTTAAATTAATTTTCTTAAATTCAACCCAAATTTGATTAATTAATTTTTATACATATAAATTAATCAAGTTCTATAATTTTATTAAATTCAGCTAAGAATGAAAGACAGGATAATGTATAAGCAAGGCTGAAGCTTAATTTACATTCAACATATTTTAAAAATTTTTTCAAGATATTTTCTTGACATTTAATATTAATTTTAATCATTTAATATCAATTTTATAAGTAACATTAATTTTATACAAAATCTATTGCATAATTTGCTAAATAATATAATGAATATTAAAACTTCTAACAGAAAAAAACAAAATAATAACGTGATCTATTAACTTAATACAGTAGTTTGATATGTAAGAAATTCAAGTTAACAACAAAAATTTTTAACAAAATTAACAAAAGTACATAGACCTAAATGACAAGAATAAAATGATTTCAATGTAAGCTGCAATTATAAAAAACAAATTTAGAAATGTTTCTACTATTAGTTTGAAACAGTATATCTGTTTCAACCATCAGTTAGATTTAGTCAAGGACAAGTGGTGTTAGAAAGAGATGATCAGACAAAGCACCCCACGGGAGGGTCATGTGTGCCTGCTGAAATGACAAAGGAATTTTCACTTCCCTGTCTGTTGCTTTGTTGAATCAATGAAGGGGGAAAGAAGGGGTCAGTTCAGTGCCTGAAGCGAAACAGGCAAGACTAATGGTGACCCTACAAAGCAACCCAGCTGCTTGTTCAAGCGAGGTCATACTTTTCCTCTGTCGTCCGTGGCCCGATGCAGCTAGCTGGGAAATAGCAGACCATAAAGAAAACAAGCACAGAATTGTTAATATGTTCCGAGACTATCCTCACTTATGTAATAATAAAATATTTTCATTAATTAATAAGATTTCCTATCCGTTTTAATCTCTCATAAAAATAATTTAGAGTTGTATATGGAATTTCCCGATTATTTGCAGGTAGAAAAACATGTTTATATTGGCAATACTCCAGCAGGAAGTCATTAATTCAATTTTCAAGGTATCGAGAAACATTTTATTAAATTCACGTGATCGTTTCAAAAAGAAACCACAAAATAATTTTGCATAATATAACGTATACGTTGTTTTAGTCAAGATATTTGCGAATCATTAAACTTCGTCGTTAATTACACTAGAAAAATCTGCTCGAACTGTATGAGACACTAAATCACGTTCAGCATCAGACGAAAATAAGGTCAACAGCCGATCACCCCTTAAATGGCAGAATGAACTGTTCCACGTCTCTCGTCTTCAGCAGAGCTCACCCAGAATGAAAGACAAAAATCAATTCTTATATTCTCCTAGGAGGAAAGAATAGTTGGACAATGGCCACGTCGTCTCGGCCGAGCAATTTCGTGTGATGACGCCACTGCAGTTCATCACCATTCGTCTGTGTTGTGTGCGTAGTCAGAAATGAGGACACCAAACTAGTTTCCAAATGCAAATTTTTCCACTGATGGATACAAAAAGACGATTCTTGCTTTTGTTAATTTAACAAGGCTATTTTATTTGTCATTTTAACAGATTTAATTTTTTTAAATTGACACGTATACGCGCACAAACACTGACGTATAACTAAAAAATCAATTATGAGGTGGTGAAAACGTATGAACTGATTAAACACGCTATTTGTATTGACGTTCACTTTTTCTTTTCTAATCGTTTTAACATTAAATTTGCTCATCGATCGAAAAAATATTTCAGAAATGCTGTGTATGAAATCATCGTATTGTTTTAAAAATATAAAATGTCCGAAAGCGAGTAACGATATATTAAACAAATCAGTTAATAATGTGAACAATCTGTTGAAACTTCCTAAAATAATAAAATGGTTTTAATTATTACATCTATAATAACTTTTGTACATCTAAAAGGAGATAAAAATTGTCACTCTCAATGTAATAGTTTCCTACAATTTTTTTTTGTATTCAAATGCTATAAATTGATAAAAATCACATTTTAATTTTAATATGTTTTACATTTTATAAATCAACATTATAGATATTTTTAGGTCTTCCAAATGCAGAGGATGACTATAACAAATGATTGGTACATTTTTGGAATCATTAACCATATTTAATAGCTAATGAATCCTGTATATGTATACTATGTCTCTGTATAATACAAAACAAAAATAACATTTTCAATTATTACTCGATTTGGCATTTTTAAATCAATGTGATTAAGGTTATTTTAGGTATTGTCAAGTAAATTTACATTTCAGTTTGGATCTGGTATAGTTTCTAATTAGGAAAATATGTTGAAGCATATGTTCTATATAATACAATTTTAGCAGTTAGCAAAATTATATTTCAATCAATAAATTTTTGCAACACGAAGACACCAATATACAAATCTGTCTTAATGCAAAATTTCTACAATATTTTGAGATAGAATAAGACTGAAAATCAAAATTTTGACATCTTACATGAATTTTCAAAAGTTTAATTTTGTAAAAAATCTTTCCAAAGGAATTTAGCAAATAATTTTTGAAATTAAATTGTCATTACATATGCAACAAACTAAAATAAAATATATGGATTAAATGAAATTTCTACTTGAAATAAACAATAACAGATACAAAACAAAAAATGAAAAACAAATTAAACATCAGTTTTATTAAGCTATTACATTCTAATAATAAATAAATAAATGAAAAACAAAGAAGAATAAAAGAACTAAACTATTATCATCATTTTAATATTATAGAATGATTTGTAATTAGTATGTTCAGAGGTGTGTGATAAACATTTTGTTGGAATGGATGATTTTTGTATTAAATTAACATTTATCATTTAGGCCAAGTTAATCTAATTTGTTATATTTCTCATGTTTTTCAGACATCCATTATTTTACTTTAACACACATATTATTTGAACTAACTTTTAATTATATATAAAATAACTATCAATACTTCAATTCAATAACTCAACAAATTTATTTACATTTCAACATAATGTTTAATAGAACCCTTCTTACATTCCCCTCTTTGATGTTAAGCTTACTGTCACTAATTATTTTTTAAAATTCAAAATTATGAGTATTTATCCTGAACATTTATTTAATTACAACATGAAATAAGTAGATTAAGCATAGGAAAACAGTCATTGACATAGGTAATCAAACTGTATACTTGAATTTGATTCATCCAAAGTAACACTTTCTCCATCTGCTCTACCAGGTGGTGTAAAATATACCATCTGGATTGTTCATGTTACTTAAATGTAACTCAAATTAACTTAAAAAAAAAACAAAGAAAAAAATCAGTTGATTTGAATCTATATAATAAATATCTAAATTTGAAAGTTTTAATTATGTAATGAAAAATAATTTTAAAAACATTTTTCAGTTTTACATTCAGAAGACAATCTATTTTGAAACACTAGTTCCAGTTTATTAAACGATAATTAAAATAAGATTCTGGTTTTTTAGTAAATAAAAAAAAGAAGTAAAAATTCCTCACAAATAATGAAAAACTTTTATTTTACATACAATAAAAATTTTTTTAAGTTTTATACATCATACTGTATCATAAAGTTTAAAAGTCAATAAATATATATAATATATACTGTATTTAAAACTTGAATGGTAATTAAATATAATAGAATTTAGCAACTATATTGTTTAATTATTTGAAAATTTTTTATTTTGAATGACTTAAGTAAATTAATAAAAATCTCATTAAGATAAAATGGCTCTTTGAAATCACTGCAAATTTTGCTTACGATTAAAAATAGATTGCTACTAGTGAAAAATGACCCTAAACATTATGGTTGTCTTACTCCCTGCTTAAAATTGATAACAGTCATTCTCTTAATATCATTATTTCAGTCCTATCTAGATTTTGGAAATTTCTTTGTAATTTTTATGATGATACTTGTCATCTATCATTTATTTTGTTGTGTGTAAATGACTAGCTTTTGAAGATATCTGATAATTTTGTTGATGAATAATTTATATTTCTAATAATATTTTTATGTTTAAATTATTTACAAAGTACTATAAATCTGAATATTTTATTATAGGTAAACACAATTACAAAGAGTAATTAAGAAATAATTGATAAAAACTACAAATTGAATTAATATATAGTATTATTAGATATATAGATATATTTTATATATTTTTCTGAAATTATTTTACTATATTAGATAGACTTTTTCATTTTAGACAATTACTTTCTGGAAATAAATAACTTATAAAAATGAATATTTACAATTTAAGTCTATAACAAATTTTAAAACACTCCAATATTCTAATATTATGTAGTTAAATTGACAATAAAATTTTGAAACTAAGGAAAGTAAATATGTCCCATTCAAAATTTGTATATTTCATTTGAGTTTGCAGATATGGAAATTCCATATCATTCAATAAAATATTAAGTTTAAATAACACTACAAATATTTTTAATACTGAAGAATTTCTATATAATACTAAAAGTAATTTTAATTATTTATTTTTAAGTTTCTTCAATTTTTATAATGAAAACATCCTGTAAATCATTTCACATTTAAATTTATTTTTTAACAATGTCTTCAAATTTTGCTAAGAAAGTATGTCAATCACAAAAATAATGATTAAAAAAATAAATTTATTCAAATTGTTTTTAAAGCATTTTCAACCAGTAAATGTCTAATTACATTAATTTGGTTTATATAATTGAAACTATAACAGAATTTCAAGAAATATTATTTTAATAATTTTGATGATTTAATAATTATCACATCATAATTTAGTACTACTGAATGAAAGTCCTAAATATCTCATACTAAATACACTGAACATTCTTTATGTTTAAGACAAACAAAATAAAAATCAATTTTTGATGGAAATAAAAAATAAAAACTAAAAGTAATAATAAGAAAAAATTTTGTCCAGCTTTGCAGATTTTTATTTTGACCAAATTCTATTCACTTGAATATAATCAAATACTGTATATTTAAGATGGATAAAAAAAAAAAGTATCAATAAAACTGGATGAAACATATCTTAATTAGGAAAAAAAAATAATAAGAGAAAATTTAAGATTATTAAATTAAATTTTCAATGATATACAGTAGGGCCAAGCAGTAAAGGCCTGATCAACCAAGGTTCCATATTATGCAAGATGAACTAAGGAAGAGTACTTTGTCAACAAAGATGAGAACATAAATACAATGCAGTTTGTTTCACAAATCATGGATGAGTGGAGTATAGTACTCAAAATGGACTCTAAAGTTTTGAAAATAATTTATTCTGGCAACTTCTCATGACAATAGAAATTTAAAAAAAAAATAAAGAAATTTTAATTGTAATTTTATTTTACATTTGTTTTAATATAGTTGTAAATAAAAATTGAGTGTGTTTTATTCTATAACTTGAAAGTCATTATGTTCAATAAATTGATTTAACCTAAAAGTAGCATATATTTACATTAATGAAAACAAATCAAGTTTATTTAATAATTTATCAAATATTCTATGATATCTAAGCTTTGATCTAAGCATTACCATCAATCCACATTAATCAGAATTCTACTACAGTATATATAATAACAAAATACTTAAAATAAATTTTCTAATAAAGTATTACAAATACAGCTAAAGAAAGAATTTTTAATAAAAATACATAATAATAGATTAAAATTTTTATTTATGAAAAAAATCATTACTTATATGATTTATATCTCACCATAATGAAGCTTACTACTTTGTGCAGTGTTATTAATCTATTTTAAATAGAAAAATAACAATAATAAATTGTTCAAAGTTCTAAAAATGTATCTAAAAAGTTTTCATTTATAAAATAAAATCATAAAAATTTATACATTTTTAAAAATTTCTTTTCAAAATTTATATATAACAAACCTTGGAATTTGTGTCATATAAACAAATATCTTTCTAAAAAGTGTAAATTACTTTGTTTTCTAATATTCAAAATATGAATAAACTGATGAAGAATATGAGTAGTTAAATATGAAGTAGCTCCATATTGCAAAGAATATTTTTGAACTTATATTACATTATTTTAATCACAGAATCAAACTTAAAAGCTTAATGCTTTTGTGCTTAAAAAAGGAATTCTTTGAATGCTTTATAAAACAATTTCAAAAAATTTGTATCACAGAAATACTGATCAAAAATAGTGCAGTTAATGAATTAAGTATTTTGACTAATATATCAAATATATACAAAATAACAATTGAAAACTATTGTTTAATGGTAATTATATCACAATATGAAATATTTTGTAAAGTAAATAAATTAAGCTTTAAATTATATATATTTTTTTCCAATTATAAAAAAATAATAATTTAGTAACCAATTATAGAAAAATAATAATAGTTTCTTTACAAGTTGGTTAAAGAAGTAATAACATTTGATTAGTATTCATTATTAATATAATAGTGAAAATTATTAGTAAATCAGAAAGAATTCATGAGTAGATTATATATTTTTCTGAAACATTTATATGAAAATGTTATAGTTCTTTTTCATTTGTTCTTTTTGTCTCAAGATGCAGTTGTAATTTTCATCCAAAGTACTTGCAAATACAGTAAAACCTTTCTAAATGATAATTCACAATAATTTGGACTTCTAATTTTCATTGTATATTTTTAAAATACTGAATTTGTCATTCTAATCTGGGCATTAACTATTATCTTACTCTTACAAGTTAGACAGATGTTTCAAGATGTGATCAAGAAACAGTTAGAAAAGTAATCACAAACAAAAATTAGCTTCCTTTTTAAAGCTCAAATTAGTAAATGTTGACAGTGATGAGACAATGTTACTGCTAACTTACTTTTACAAGCATAATAAAATTTGACTGTAAGTTAAAGTATACTTTTCACATTTGAGTAAAAACCTCACTAAATTGGACTTTCACTAATCAGACTAGGTTTTCTCTAATTTGTCTGAATTAGTGATGTTCTACTGATCATTTTAATTATTGTGTGTGTATATTTTCACACACTTTGAATATAAATACCAAAAGGCAATTCTCCTTCACTTTTACTTGAGCATTGCTTTTCATAATAAAAGAACTGTATTTTTTTTTTTACATAATTATTAAATTTATGTTTTGAATTGTAACAATAATATTAGGGTCTACATTATAAATACTTTATACTAAAATATTTAACTTTATTTAGTATTAATTTTACTTTTTAAATTAAAAAGTTTTCAAATTAAATAATACCATTTAATCTTATAATAATTTCTAATGTAACCAAATCTTTTGGCAATCATATAGCCATCTTAATTATAATTAACTAAAATGTTTTGACCAAAAATATTTGTTTATATTAAAACTTATTACTAGACTAAAAGGTGATATTTATTTATTTAGCATCTGTTTAAGGATTACAATTTATTAGAAAAATTTTTTAATATATACTTTTTTACTTGAATAATTTTAAAACATATTGTAATCTATTTTCTATAACAAAATTTCTAAAACTAAATTTTTTCCATAAATAAAAATGAATGTTTTTCCTTTTTATGAATTGCTTCTTTCTGCAAGTTACTCACTATAAAATGTATATAATGTTATTAAAAATGATAAATTTTCTTAGAACTTTTGTAAAACTATTTCTCACATAAAGATGAAATTTTTCAAATTTACAAAGTAAAATAATTTCCTATTTTAATATATTTGTACATGCGAGACTATAAATATCTTACATTTTAAAAATGTTTAACTTTATAATATAATGACATATGTAATAATTTATAATCAACAAAATTATTTTTATATTAAGTAAGCAAAGTATAACAAATTTTATTTCATTTTCTCAAGTTATAATCAAAAGATTCAATGCCTAATACTTTTGGATCATAAAATTCCTGGTATATTTATTTTAAAACAATCTATAAAAATCTATTTATGAATTGCATGAAGAATAAAAATTGATATAATGTTTTTCACTGCACCAGTGCCATTTTACTATAGAATTATATATTTTTCTGTTTATTACAAACAGCTCCACTTTATTTAAACTTAACTATGAAATAATGTATAAAATGAACATAAATATAAGTCACTGATGTGTATTTCATTTTAATATCTTTGAAAGAAATACGTAAATTGTTTTTTACAAAATTTTTTATATCTTGTTAAAACATATAACACAAACAGCATTCAGTCACTGACCTGTATTAAAAATTAACACTATGGGTGGAATAAATATATTAGTATAAAAGTGTCGTAATTCTATAATCAAGTGTAAAAAGTTTCCTAGCTGGTTTATTGATCTTAAATGTAACTGTAAAACATTAACAAATTATGTAAAAACTTCAGTACATTTAATAGATAAATGCTATGTATTAACGATTTTAAACTGAATTTCTACAATTAGTATAATGTTTGGTAAAGTACTTCTAACTTCACTATTATGCTGTTTTCTTTCCAAATGTAATTCTTAGAATATGAGTAAGGTGTGGTTGTTGGGGTGGGGTCCACTAGGGAAGCTTGAGAACTGCCAGATGGGACATAGGGAAAATAGAAGCTTTGTGAAAACAACTATTTGAATTATTTATAAGTCATGTGGAATTTATTCTTATATTTTACAATTACAGAGCTTCAATTTAAATATTTGAAATTTAATCATTAATAGATCTAACTTTGAATATTTTAAATATAACAACTTTTCATTTATATATTCTCACAAGCCAATACATAAATTGTAAAACTGTTCTGAAAATTAATTTGCATACATTATGACTAAACTTTCAACATGATGTAATTTAAAAAATATATTATTAATTTGATAAAATTTTGAATTAGATGAATCACAGGTGAAACAAAATATTCTGAATTACCAATTTTTATAACCTCATTGTAAAAACATTTAGACAGTATCAGAAATTTAATTTTAAAAAACTTTGAAAGTTTTTATAAATAAAGTGTTATCACCTTATTCAATTATTCTAATATAAATCTTAAATATTTTAAATGTACAAAAGTAAACACTTTTTAACTTTTACCTAGATCAATAATTAGATTATTAGAAAAAAAATTTAATTTTTTTACTAAAATATTTATGAAACATCAGCTTGAATGAATAAAATATTTTAAAAACATCAAAATATTTCATTTACTTCACATTTTAAACTGAAGATTTATAAATTAGTCAAATTTATAAGCATAATCTCTATTAAAACTTTTGAAATATAGATTAAAATGTTTCTTCAATCTTAATAACAAACTAAAATTTTCAATTAACCACATTTGATTTATGGAAATGTATAATAGCCTGAAAAAGGTCTCTGAAAGTGATCAAAAATGTTTTCTTCCAATAAACATACCTGCTAGAATAAGTATAGAAGGTGTTTGTGAATTAATATAATAGGCAATATTTATTACATTAAAAATCTTAGTATTATTTTGACTAAAACAGTTATATGTTGTATTGATTGTTATTACTGAACTATAAAGCATATCTAAAATAGTAAGTTACTCTTGTGAAATATAAGAATACCAAAAGATAGCCTAATTTATATTATCACTAAAAGAAATGTTTTAATGCAAGCAATGTTTAATAATTAATTATTACAATTATATATGTATAATGATTTATTGTATGAATTCAATCTTTTTATTTATAAATGAGTCTAAATTATAAAATGTATTCTTATTTTGAAGATCAATTTTATAACTTCCTATGTAAATATGTTTTCTGACTTTATATCAGCACCTCATCTACATACAAAAGTTAGAAGTATTTGAATAATATGGTGTTAAAAATTAGAACATCACAGTTGAGACAAAATAGAAATATATGAAATTTAAATAAATTCAATCTATTGAACTGTTATTGATAAATATGAAACAGCTTAGTGAAATCCATCAAAACTGTCATCAGAGTTAATATAAAAGATTTAATTGAATTATTTCCTACATAAAATTTAAATAGTACTTAGTTTCAGAAGTCAATCATAGTTAGTGAAATAACTTTTTTAACTAAGTATGTTAATTTTAATTATCAGCAGAATCCCTGCAGACAACTAACAACTAATATTCATTATATGATTTATTAAAGAACCCGATTCTAATATTAAACTTGAAATCTGGATTTACAAATTTATAGGTTAATTACACTATATTTCAAAAACTGTTTATAATATAGACGATTAATAGTCAGTTAACAATAATAGTTTGGTATTAAAGTATAAAATATCTTGAAATAAAGAATTCTATTATGTTAGAAAACTAAAACTAACATTTATTAACAAAAACATTTACATTTAATAAATATCAGTATTTGTATTAAACCATAATTAGGCTATATTTATGAACTGAAAGTTTTATTGCTAATCAATCTTTATAGTAAACACACTAATTAAATTTTATTGTTTTTTAAATTATTGTTACTGTTTAATTTTAATGAGTTATGTTGTTTTTATCTGCTTGCTGTTTTTATCTCCTTTCTGCTTTTATTTGAAGATGTCTTAAAATACTATTTAGCAATATTAAATTTAATGGAAATTAATTAATTCATTTTAATAACTTCTAATCTTTAACTGTTGTCACCTGATACTAAATATATCAATTTATTACATCAATACATGTAAAGAACAAATCAATGAATATATTTGTAGTTTGTATTTTTTATTTTTATCACATGGCAAATAAACATATTTTAGTCTTTAGTATCTTTGACTTATATAAAAGACTGATTTACAGAAGGGTTATGATTAGCCATCAAAACTGAAAAAATTTCATAAGGAACAAAGATCAGTTAGTTTAACCAATCCAGATATATTGAGTTATCAATAAATACTATATAATCAGATTAATATCAATAAAGTACATATTGAACTATCATAAAGGGAAACTTTATATTAATAATTCATGACCTTTGTTACTTTTTAGAAAAACTAAATATTTTCTTCTAACACTTTAATTATTATTCATCAATATAGTGTAAAGGAGTTTAATACTAAACATGTCTATTTCTTAAAAATATTAATGAATTAACTACTTATCTAAACTTACAAAATTACTACTATTAAGCAATTACAAATAGCTTTAATGGAAATAGCCTGTTAGTATATATAGAAAATAAAAAATTCTTTTCAGCAAAAATTTCAACCAGTTATTTTATTACACTTGCTAGAATTTTTAAAAATTTTATTTTTGGAAAAAATATTATAATTCTAGTTTGTTTTTTTAAATTTTTTCCTCTGTTTAATTGATTAATGAAGTAATACATTAAAAATATGAGATATTAATAAATTTTTTGTTCCTGTACTAAGAACTATTCAATGATGTTAAATAAATTTGTATATTTGAACAAAAGATGGAAGTTCTGTTGTAACTTATTTACATTATCCAAACATTAAGAATTACAAGAATATTCATATTTATTATTGAATCTGAATAGTGTTAAAATACTAATATTTTATATATTATGATTTAATCTAATAGTCATAAAACTTATTTACAATAATGATTATTGATTTATTTGTTATCAATTCAAATTATTTTGCTATATCTTTTGTAAAAATTTAGGATATTATTATTAACAATTTAATATATAGATTATACATTTGGGTCATTAAATAAATGACTTAGGAATTGTTTTGTTTTATAATAAACTAAACATATTAAAGCTTTAAAACATTTTACTTACCAGTATATTAATTATTATAAGAAAGATATCTTTAATTATTTAAAAATTCTGATTAATTAAAAAAATTTATTTTAAAATGTAATAAACTTGTTTAGTAGATTGTTTCAAATAAAAACAAGGTTTATAATTAAAAATATTCTTAAATTTTTATTCCAAATATATTTTTGTCAATATTCTTTATATAGAATTATATAAGCATCCATTGTTTAATTTAATGTTTGTTTAAACACCTTCATCTTTTACAATATGTTTATACATAAAAATATATTAATTCTTTAATTATTTATTCATATTTTCTAGCATATGTCAGCATAACATATAAAAATGAAACTGAAGACTTTTCTTCTTTATTCTTATAACATTGAAACTTGATGAAATTCGTATAATCTCGTGGAAATATTTCCGCAATTGATAAGAATGTAAACGCCTATTTTGTTTCTCAGATATATATTTTTTCTTTTTTTGAATATAATCAAAAGAAATTTACGCTTTAAAATATTCGAATATAAATGAATAGGAAGCATTGTTCTGTTTAGAAACGAGGCCTACCCATAACCAAGAATAGGGCTAGCACGTGATGTAAACAGAACATAATTCGCTCTAGAAAACCTACCTTTTAAAATATCTTTAAATTATCAAAATAAAATATATATATATATATATATATATATACACACACTGCTGGCCATTAAAATTGCAACACCAAGAAGGAAAGCAAATAAAAAAAAGATATTTATTGTATGTAAACAGTATGGCATGAAGACAAAATGATTAAATNTTAATAATAATAAATAATTAGTATCTTACGCATACGTATATTACCTGAATCTGTCACGTGTTTTAGTTATGTTAATTAAAAAAACAAAAAATAAATACCTTTTCCTAGGAAACCAAGTTAAAAAAAACTCTTACAAGAATAGGTATTTCTACTTACAGTAACATCACATTCTGTCAAGAACATGAAGCCTATGCCGTTCGTGCGTATGGCACATCCTCGTCTCTCCAATGCGAGAGGGAGGATAAAATTTTCGATATATATTTATATATACATATATAAATATTTTTTATTTTTATTTATTTTTTTTTATTTTTTTTTTTTGGTAAATAAATATATCGATGGGATATAAAAAAGACGAACGACGCGAAGAAGGTCGGCGGCTTGAGAACCAACGCAATATTCCAATGATTCCGCTGCCGCCGGTCTCATCCGCAGATATGGATATCCACTACTTTAGATGCACACACACAACACACAATTAAAACACCTATCCAACAGATATCCGGGAATCACAAATTCCGGAGGTAAATATATATTTTTTTTTTTTTTTTTTGCTTTTTCTTATCCACACGTACCGTTTAAAATGTTCCAGTATCCTCTCTTCTCTGATATTATGCGGTAAATTTCCAACCCAAAGGTATCTAGTCTCTCTAACCATCTTGCACCGCCGTCCACATCGGATCTACATCTCTCCCATGATACATGATTTCGGTTTTGATAAGTTATGGTTATTCCTTCTTTTCTAATCTTCCCTGTTGCAAAACTACTTCCATCCAACTATGATCGCTGCCAATGCTCCGATGACGTCATAGCTCGCGCGTCACGCGGCGTAGTGCAAAAGCAAGCTCTTCCATGATAGACCGTGCGCACGCAGTAGTATATTCCCTCCCTTCTCTTATACATCACGCCATTGGTCGGTTGTCTCAAAGATGTCGGAATAATACGTATCTTTCGTTATAATTTTTACCAGCTATTACTAAACATTTACCACCCTAATTTAATGTATTTTCAGTGTAAATTTGGTAAGAGAGAATAATATTGCTACCAAAATGATATTACTACCAAACAATGGAAAAAAAAAAAACATTTTTATTTTGTACAGAAATAGTTTGCGCCATCTGGAATTTTTTAATACTTCTTTTTTCCTTTTTCTTTTTTTTTCTTTTAATTTTCGAAGTAAATTAAAATTAATTTAATAAAATACAAACCCGTTTCCAAATTAATTAATAACCTAAATAGAACATTGGAAATCACAAATTGGAGTCGTGTATGATATTCCTAAAGAAAACCACCGACGAAGTATATCCATCAAAAATATTATTTAATGACACAAATAGTTGTTTACAATCGTCAGTTATCCAACAAAAAGTCGTCTTTTTAAACAATTCCTTATCTTTGCCGAGTTACACGTTCACAAACACCAAACCAACACCCAACGAACCACTTCCACCCTGATGACGTCATTTACAACCTTATGCCTATTGGTTTACGAACTCACTCAAAAATAGCATTGCGTGACATCTAGCGAATGAAAATCTTATTAATTTTCCTTTTAAATAATTTTTCTTATAAATAACTAAATAATTTTTCGTGTTACCATATTTTGATTAAGCGTAAATTAAATTATTCTTAATATATTTTTTCGTACATTAATAATCAATAAATATATTAAAAAACCAACTGTTTCTAGAAAAATTCCTAAAATGGTATTTTCTGAAAAATAGAAGGAAAAATATAAGATTGTTTTTGAAGGAAGTTTTTAGAAAATTTAAACAATTTGCAATTGTCATTGTGTTTTTAGGTATTATTGTTTTATTGTCTAGTATTATTTTGGTTATTATTTGAAACCTTGAATTTATAACTAAAAACATTACCTTGTGTACCAAGAAAATGACGAAATATTAAGAAACGTTTATCTTTATTTGATAGATATCATTCATTCAAATGTCAGTATTCTTAATACAATGATTAATATCGATTGATTATATAAAAATACCTATATTTTTCAAATGAATTGCTAATTTTTCAAATATATTCATTACTTGAAAAAGATCGCATGGTAGATAATGATTATCTTCATAAGGATTGTCCCGATATTAATTTAATTCGCGAATTTTTATATTCACAATACTGTATCATAAATGACCCAAAACTTTATTTTTAAATCTCAAACAATAGAGTTTATATGTAAGTAATTAATATACAAAAATAAAATTATATATTGCAACAAGAATCAGGGACAAATTATAAAAGTTATACTGATTTTCTTATAAATAAGTTAAGTGTAGAATGAAGTGTTGCAATAATTCAAAAATCTTTCATTGAGATGCAAATCATATATTAGCAATTTTCTTGTGAGTTGGAAATCTTTTCGAGAAATTATGTAAGGTTGCCGACTGGGGTGGAAAAGTCGAGGAGTCGCGAAGAGTTGTATGTGGGCGATCGGCACTGCTGCTGAGACAGACTCTATGGTAACAAGAAACCGTTTATTTGATACAAAAGAAGCTTACAAGATTTCCGCGATCTTGGAAGTCAAAGTCGGCGGCGGCCTCTAGGTCTTCTTCTCCTTTCCAAGATAGTCGGAAAAGGAGTGCCCCTGATTCGTAAATTAAAGTTCCTTCGATGTCTCCACGCTCCGGGGCGATGCGGTCGACTTCCGGTGATGGGAAGATGTAGATTCGAAGAAGGGAAACGTAGACGAAGATAAGTATGAGGCACATACACAACAATTGCGACACTTAAAATTTTCGGAAGAAGTCATCACGACCTTGAGTTCCCGGGATTTTATTAATTTCTATCCACGATCGCCCATTCCGATTGGTGGCTTTTCCTCGTTCTGTCTTTCCAAGAGGTTGACCATTCGTTACTAAGTGTAACGAAATATCAGCTTAAATCGCGGGAGAGGTCAAAATCGATGTTTAATTCCATCCCCCAATCGGAAATAGTCGATCTTAGTACTTACATTCTTCTATTGTTTATAAGTTCGCGTCGCGTTTTTATACAAAAAAAAATTATTTCTAGCTTCTATTCTTTTTCTTTAAAAAAATAATTTTAACGCAAATTTTAGACAAGATTCAGACCTGTCCAGAGCTTCACAATTAAACATTTCCACTTATCTAACTGGTTCGGAAGTGATGTAAAAAAATGACATTTCTCATCAGATTTGCAGTAATCAGAATTACACTCAGCCACAAAACACTTATTCGGCATGCTTTTGTTTTTTTATTGTAGAAAAAAA
The DNA here is from genome assembly GCF_000671375.1 of Centruroides sculpturatus. Classification (NCBI taxonomy): domain Eukaryota; kingdom Metazoa; phylum Arthropoda; class Arachnida; order Scorpiones; family Buthidae; genus Centruroides; species Centruroides sculpturatus. The sequence goes on from NW_019385569.1 coordinate 35,624, forward strand.
GTTACAAAAATGCTCGAAAACGACAAAACTACCTACTAACCAACTGGATAAACTAACTTCTTATCGCCGCAAAGCGACTCGAGCGCATCTATCGGCAACCTGACACAAAACTCTACTTTAGAACAGCCCTATTGACTCTGCTTCTATCTTGATCACAAATATCGATTCTTTTGATAAAAAAAATATGTTTCGATACTAAACTATTGATATTAACATTATTTTTTTTAAATAACAATTAATTTAAAATATAAATTTCGAAAGCGTTGCATTTATGCCCAGAGGTGGCGCAGTAGTGAATGAAGGAAAAATAAACACTGCTAGTGTTACTTAAGTTTGGATTCATTTTAATTTATTGAAGTATTTCCTGATATTTAATATGAAGTTATTTATATTCATTTTATTATTTGTACATATAGTTTTTGTAAATTGTTTAAGAGATCCTTATAAGACTTTAGGTGTTGAAAAAAGTGCAAGTATACCAGATATTAAAAGAGCTTATAAAAGACTTGCGAGAGAATGGTAAATCTTCCATTCATTTTATTTATTATATTTTTCCATGTTGCTACGTTGTTGTTTTTAATTATAATATAGTAATAACCTGTGTAAAGCGGAATTGCACCGTACCGTTTTCTTCTTTGGCAAGTTTCCGTTCTTAACAGATTTTAGTATTTTTTTTTATATTTAAACTACATCAGATTAAACTCAAATGCCATGTTCGTTTTTATAGTAAAATAATTTTTATTACTAGTTAATGTGATCCTAATATTGAATGCAATAATTGCAAACTATTAAGTTTACATTGTTTCCAAGATCTTGTGCTATTTTTCTGAAGCATTAGCCCAATCAATTTGCAAACAAGCAAACAAGTATCAAGTTTTTCTGTAAGGATGATTCGGACAAGCAAAATTTTTGCAGACGTGTAGCTGTGTAGTAACAGCAGAGCAGCCAGTTGCTATGGTGCACTAATTTAAAAGTAATACAGTGGTACCTCAGGATACGAAATTAATCCGTTCTGAAACTGAGATCGTATGAAACACACACTCAAATTAAAGTTAAGTAGTAGTCTACATTAAAAAAAAAAATAACTATAATAAGGAAAACACTGAAAAATGCATTTTGTAGTTGTAAATGTATAAATAACCATAATAGAATAATAATTGATTTAAAAAAATGTAGTTTTATTTGCACTTTACCTTTGAGGATAGATGACGGTGAATGTGTAAACTGGTGGCGGAGAAGGGAAATGATACTAAAACTTATGATACTAAACTTAATATATATAACAACACTAATTTTTTTAATCTTTTTTAAGTTATTTTTAAGTTACAGTAATACCTCGACTTACACTACCCCGACTTACGCGACCCAGAGTTATGTGATTTTCAAATCTTGTCGATTTGTCTTTTGTTAGAGCGCCACGCAACTCTTGATTACTCACTTCCCCCACACTCCCCCCTTCAACTTACATGTTTGGACGTATCGCGTGGAATCGACACATAGCTACAATTTATTTTGTGTTATTTATTTCTGTGTTTGTTATATCTACAGAGACTTGAGAGACTCTATGTGGTGATTTCTTGCAACCGTGAACGAATCAAAAGACGAGATAAGATTAACGAGAACATTTATTAGCTTACATACGTCCGACTTGGATTTTACACAAATTGCAAAATTATACCCGAATTTGACTTATGCAGTTATCGCTCAGTCCCACCTATTGCGTAAGTTCAGGGTATTACTGTATTTTTACATTATGTTATGTAAGTTAAGTTTTAGTATCATTTCCGTTCTCCCCTCCTATATAAAAATATATATATATATATATATTTTTTTATTTTTACATTTTTATTCACTTTTTGCTTTCTTTCCTTCACTTCCACCAGCACTTTCGCTGGATAGAGTTTGCTTGGTAAAATATCTATCCAAAGAGGTTTGGCTTTGCCTACTTTTTAAAATGTTTCTAAAATGACTTAGGCAAATGTCATTAAACCGAGCAGCAATACAGCCAGTGTGAACCTTTTCAGGATGTTTCTTTTCAATAAAATTAGCCACTTTCTGATAATACGTCAAGATTTTCTTTATCGAGTGAGATCCTTCCACGACAAAGCAAACATGCGGACTGAGACCAATGAACAGAAGTGAATAAAAAATGGTGCTGCGAACTAATGTAACGTCGTATGGTGAGTGGAGCAAAAATATGTTCGAATTTCGTGTTGTATCCTGAAAATTTGTATGCTGGGGCGTTTGTATCCTGAGGTACCACTGTAATCCATGTTTGATCATTAATTTGTGGCTATGGAATGTTGCCACTTGCCGGTAGCAGCAGCGGATTGGTTACAGGCTATTGCATCTTACCTAATAATTTACAGAAGCAGATGTGGCAATTGTACAGAGAAGGCAAACTTGAAATATTGCCTACCTAATAGTGAATTTGGAAAACATAGTTATAGAAAGATTCTTGATCTGATATGGTGTTCTGGACATAGAAAAGGTATACAGTATGTTGAAATATTTTGGCATAATTCATCAAAGAAATTTTTTTGCTTCTATTCTGAAGTAATTAAAACTTTTTGAGTGGTCTTCTCAAGGCTGGTTAAACAACAAATAAAAAGTTTTTGTAATAAGCAATTATTCACTAATGTAAAATAATTAACACAACAGTGTAACGACATTACAATTACAATTTATTAGCATAATTAAGAAGTACTTGCTAGTACTTTCAATGGCTTACAGCCACCATCCTGAAAAAAAAATCGAATACAATTAATTTTCAAACATTTCTGTGCTAATAAATTATAATTGTAACATTGCTACACTGTTTTGTTAATTATTTTATATGATTGTTGGCATGAAGTGTGTTTTTATGATTACTCATTAATGGACTCAATACCTTCTGTTTGGCAATTGATTTTTGCATATCTTTGCATAAGTGATACTATATTAGGAAAAAACTAGATTATTAGCTAGTCAATTCATAAATTTATTTGTAAATAGGATATATAGTATTGAACTTCTTGATGAATAAATATGCTTTTCATTTGTTTATTCAAATGACTGATATGTTACTTAGCTTTTTTTTAATACTTAAAGCTATTTTTAAAGTTAAAAAAACACTGTAATGAAAATTTTATATTTAAGCAATCAAATTGAAATTTGATTAGAATCTTTTAATCATATAAGACTGACATAATACAGTGGGTGATCGGATAACGAACACTTTCGCGAAAGATTTTTATGTTCGGACAACGAACACCACACAGAACAAACACAAGAAGTAAAATAATGAATACCGATTGGTCTTCCCTTGTCTTCAGGCAACAATTCTAAACTTTTCGGAGTGTGGGAGACGTCGACATTGATGCTCAAGCCAGTATATACCGATTGGGTAGTATTCCTCCGAACTTTGAAACTCTCCCTTGTAATTCCAGCCTTTTATTTTTCTGACAAAACAATTCTTTTATGTATTTGCGAGACTGTCGGATAGGCACTCATTAGGTTTTATGTCTGTTTTTTTTTTTTTTCGAAAGGTGAGAGTATAATAGCAAAGGTAGAGAGTGGGCAGAAGATGCCTAATGTTTCTGGACGGTATGACATGAATAGGTCTACAGTAGGCTGCAGTTTAATCTTATTTAAGAAAAATACTGTATAATCAAGAAGACTCAAGCAGCTAAAGGAGTAACAAAAACCACACCTGAGAAATAAAGAGCATCAAAGAGTTCATAATGGAACCTGAAATGGATCTGACGACAGAAGAATGCCAAGAACTCTTGAATGAAGAACACCAAGAAAATCAGCGAGATATGTTTTCTTCTGAAAAAGAGGATTAATGACGATATCTGTTATTAAAGATCCTTTGAAGAAGTGTGAGGATGTCAGAACAATGGTCTTAGAATGGCATTTAAACCAGGTTGAGGCTTGGGGATTTCTACAATTGCAATGCTATTAATTACTTTGAAAAATCCCGAAGAAGAGAGAAAAGCAATTGACATTAGACAGATTCTTTACTCCTTTCAAATGGAAAAAAATGACTAATAAAAATGCAAGACTGTATGTATGTATTTTTATCTATATCTATATATATATATATAAAAATGGACATGTATGTCCCTATATCTCACTTTTTCGTAAAAACTACACATCGCACGTGAATGGTGTTTGTATGTGGTGGTAGCCCCAAGTCTCCATTTGTGCATAGGGGTGGTTGCGTCTCGATAGCTATAAGGGTGCGGGAGATATGAGGCTGAAAGTGGTTGAAAGTAGCTTTCTAGTTCGAATGTTTTGTTCGATTTTTTCGAATTTGTTCGAATTAAATTCAAACATAAAATTCGAATTGGTTCGATTATAGAACGATTGAAAACGTTCCAGAAACGTTGAAATTTGTTTGTTGGACTAAACGTAAAAATTCTCTAATTAGTCTGGAAACGGGGGACCTAATTCTTGCATTTTGTGAAAACGGGTAAGATTAGCTATAATGTAATTATCTTAATCTTCACTATCGTTACTTTTTGCCCAGCGAAGCGGGTCCTTGCAGCTAGATTCTAGATTACTTAGAAAAACAGTCTTTTATATATATA